>NW_027187352.1:20366105-20403495 GCF_028583685.1 Petaurus breviceps papuanus
CACACACACACACACACACACACACACACACACACACACACACACACGCACACACACACACAAAACTAGCTGTGTAACCTTGGGCGAGTTACTTAACCCCAACTGCCCTCCCCCCCAAAAAAAATGCAAAAAAAAAAATACTTGTTAATTGATTAATTGTAGCTCACATCTTCAATCTCCTCTTCTGAATACTCCATCTCTATCTATAAATAAGCTCAGATATTCATTAGCTTAAAAAAAACAACCCAACTTTCCCTAGACTTTTCTACCCCCTCAAGCTGTCAGATAATATCTCTTCTCCTCTTACAGCCAAACTTCTATACTCAGCTATCTTCACTTTCTTGCCATCCACCCACTCACTGGACAGCTACTGAGACTTTTCCAGGTAAACAGTGGTACCTTAAATGGAAACCCAATGGTCTTTTCCTATTCGTCCCTTACCCCTATTGGAATGTAAGCTTATTGAGGAAAGGAATGATTTTCAGTTTTGTCTTTCTATCTTAAGTACTTAGAATAAATGGTAGGTACTTAATAAATGCTGAGTGAATGAATGATCAGTTATCTATGTTCACTGTGCTAGGATCTAGGGTTGCAAAGACAAAAATTAAATAGTCCCTGCCTCTATGGAATTTATACTCTCCCGGATCTTTCCTTCACTAGCTTGACACTGTAGACTCATTCCATCTTGCCTTTCATTTCTCCACTGATTTTTATGATGCTGCTTTCTCCCAGTTTCCCTCCTGTATTTCTGCCCCATCTCTTTCACAGTTCTATTTTCTTTCTCCCAATCTCTAAGAAGGGCTGTCCCCCAAGATTCTAACTAAAGCCTTTTTCTTTTCACTCTCTACACTTTCTTCTTGGGGATATAAAGCAGTCTCCGTGGCTTCAGTTATCTTGGAAGGAGGGCTTACACCAGAGTTATAGAGAGAGTTGTATGTATAATAATAGGGAGGGTGCCAAACTAGAGTTATATAGAGTTTATATGTGTATATGTATATATATGTATGTGTGTATACATGTGAATGTGTGTACATACACATGTATGCACATATGTGCATACATATAAAATATATTATCCATTATGTATTATATTTGTGTGTATATTTACTGGAGGGTGCCACTCCAGTATATGTATATACTGGTTTTATACAGCCTTGAATGAAAAATAAAAAGTATATTCTGTTAGTATAGTAAGTTTTCCAAAACTTCAATATGCTAGCATTTGTATTACCTTGCCGAAGACAAGACTTTTTTCTTCATAATGGCGGTTTGAAGCTGGATGTTTTTTTTATTGGCCTTCTCACAGTTCTTCCAACCTCAAAAGGCTTACACTGCCCTACAGAGCAATCAGTAACAAACCCTCTAACCATCAAGACTCTCTCAAGGTCTTTGTTTGTTTTCTGAGGATTAATTAGCCTGTTTTTCAGTTCTAGGTGTTTTTCATTTTCAACTTCACTTTCCTTAGTGCTTTGGTGAAAGTGATTGTTTTATTATTGACTTGAATGATTCTTGACTTCCCTTCAGCATTCATCACTCTGACAGTCACTGAAGTGCACTCTTTAAGAGCTGGGGGGCCATCCAGTCATTGTGATCTATATCCTACCACTGGAGCCAGATGGCTCCGGAGGAGAGAGTGAGACTGGTGACTTTGCACAACCCTTCCTCGCCTAAATTCGATTCACTTGCATGTCATGGCATCACCTTCTTGATGCCATGGTCCTCCTTGAGAACAAAAAAAACAAGCAACAACAACAATACTTTAAGAGCTACAAAATTACACATTTCATCAGCATAATGGTTATTGTTAAAACCCATCTGATTAAAAATATGACAAAAGTAAATAGTGAAAACACAAAATCTATTACAGAGAACTAAGTAAAGGCGGGGAAACCAGCTCAATTCAGTGTCATCTAGTCAAGACCCACCATTCTGAATTAGCTTAATGTCAGAAGAATTATATACTCATGACAAAATTTTTGCTTGACCCAAGAAATTTGCACACTATGTAACCAGTTACAATTTATAAAATGCTTTCTGGTACATCATATCTCTTGTACTCTTACAACAATCTTGCTGAGATAAGTAGAAATTATCATTTTTTTCAGATTAGAAAAACCAAGGTTTATAAATGTAAAGTAACTTGGCCAATGTAATTAATATATGGTAGAGATGGAATTCAATCCTAGGTCTTTAATCTACAAATCCAATGTTCTTTCCAGACTAAGAAAAGAAGCAGAAAGCACATGGCATGTCTGGGTATCAGGGAGGAGTTCAGTCTTTCTGGAGCATTAAAAAAAATATGTAGAAAAATTGCAGAAGATAAAAACTAGAAAGATAGGAAGGCCTTGAATGCCAACCTGAGGCTCACTTGGTTTACATCTGTGCTTCATTCAGGGTGGCCCTTGTAGACCTGATAAATGTGCAGAGAGGGGCCTGGGGTCCTGTAAATCCCTTCCAGACCCACACACAGCAGCAGCAAAGCTGGGGGCCTTCTGTGGATTGCCAATCACAGCTGGCTCATGGGACACGAAGCTCATGGCTGCCTCGGGCTGCAGTTGCTAAGTGGGGAAATCAAAGGTTTGGCACCGACTGTCTTTTATCATTTTGAAACATTTGATCTCCTGCCAAGAAATGTGTACAGCATTTGCATCAGCTTGAGATGGCCATTTTGGAGAGTTTATGGAACTATGGCACCACATGTTTTTAAGCTTGCGTGCACCCAGCCCTTGTGGTTTCCGGATGTATCTGTACTATGAAAACTCTTCAAATGTTATATTTTCTCTTTTATAACAACTAAAATTTCCAACACTGGGATTTACCATTTTTTGCCTTAGTTCTCATTATAATTGGATGACTTTGAGCAAGTTGCTTCTTCAGCTGGGTTTTTGTTTCCTCATCTATACAAGGAGGTGAGCTTTATCTAGCCAAAGACCCGTAGGGCATTTCCCAAGCTGTAATACGGTACACCTGCTCCACTGCACACCTTCTCAGCCTGGACTATCAGCTTTACCTACTCTCCTCACAGGCCTTAAACGTGTCAGTGAGTGGGGGGGAGGGGGGGTGGTTGTTCCAAGATTGTGAAGACCTCCCCCAGTGGAATGGAACCATTTGTTCCAAGGGTTACGAAGGCAGCTGAAGAAGGCACTGTGGAGTGCTTAGAGCTCGGTCAGACATCAAAGACTCCAAGGTCATCCACTGAATCCCAGGCCGTCGCTAGTCATCTTGACTTTTGTCCTGGACTTCGGGACTCAGAAAAAGAAAGCGAGGCTGATGACTTTGAGCCACTCTGCCTCACTTAAATCCAATTCACGCACAAGTCAAGACATCGTCCTGTGACATCATTGGTCCTCTTCAAAAATGAAGGACAAACAAGAAACAACAATAACAAAGTCAACTTTACCTCCTCTCTGCTAGTAACCGGATCTGGCCCTGGTCCCTCATCTCTGATACGTGAACTTTTGCCTTCTCTTTTTTCCCCAGCTCTCCACACCCTTTGCCAATCAATTCCAGGCAAGGTCAATTTCAGCTCCCCTTTCTGTACTGTCTTACACTATTAGAATGTGAGCTCCTGTAAGGCAATGACTTTCTTTCCTGCTTATACTGATATGCCCAGTACTTAGCATAGTCCTTGGTACATAGTAATCTGTATGTACAAACATCTATGTGCTAGATATATGTGGATATATATTAGACATATGTATATGTATTAGACACATATATATATCTAATATAGAAATATGTATATATGTGTATACATGTGTATATATCCTATATGTGTATATATTACATATATACGTATATATATTAGACATACACACATAAAGTAAAAGAGTTATACCAGATGATCTCTGTTCTTGCTTTAAATCCTGTGATCTTATTCAGGTGTGTTACCTCTTTATAGAAAACTCAGTTTGTCAAAATCTGAGCTTGTGTAGCAGACAAAAGTGTGAATGAATGTTGCTTATTAAAATAAATTCTTCGATTGGTCAAAGATTTTCTTTACATAGCGAATTCTCCTAATGCAATGCAATTAATTTCATCAGCAGGTGTGTATTAAATACCTGCTATATGCCAGACACTGTTCTAGGTATTAGACATACAAAGACAAAAAGGCAAGCTTCTGCTTTCAAGGAGTTTGCATGATACTGGAGGAAGCAGTGGTGTACTGGTAAGTTAATGCAAAATATATAGAGAATCAGTTTTTTTAAGTAATTTGGCTGGGGTGCGGAGATAGCATCACAATTTGGGGGATTAGGAAAGGCCTCCTGTAGAAAGTGGCCCAGGAACTGACCATCGAAGAGAGCTAGAAATTCCAAAAAGTAGAGGTGAGGATGGAGAGCGCCCTGCAGAAGGGGAGATGAGTCTTTTTTTTTTTTTTTTTGGTAATTAATTAATTGAAAGAGATGATTGATTAGTCATCAGCAATGGTCACATCAACTTCTATACCTGGTTCAATGCTGATAGAAGTGATCTGTTTAACAATTTCGGAAGGACAATGCAAATCAATGAGGTGATTATGGATTCTTATCTGAAACCAATCCCAAGTCTTTGTACCTTCACTGCAAGAAGCTTTTCTAGTTGTGGTTCCAAGTGTCCCAGAGAGCATTCAAACAAGTCCTTTCACTTTCAAGTTCTTTTCTTTGGCTCCCCTAATTACTTGAGCACAGACCTGGAGGGAATTAATCCTGCAATTTGGTGAGAGTGAACATTAGGGGAGGTAAAGAAAGGCACCAAAAGAGAAGATTCAATGTCCTTCATAAGAAACAACAACCATGTCAGGTTAGCTGGAATGCAGAGCATATGGGTGGAGTAATGGGAAATTGATCAGGAAGGATAGATTAGAACAAGATTGGGTTTCAAATGCCAAAGCACAAGAGTTTCTTTTTTATCCTAAAAGCAATAGGGAGCCACTGAAGCTTCTTAAGGAGGGGAATGCTATGGTAAGAACTACGCTTCTCATCTTGCTTGGTTCAAGGCCTCCCCAGTACTTCTCTCTTTTTGGGGGGGAAGAGGGGTAGGGCATTTGGGGTTAAGTGGCTTGCCCAAAGTTACTCGGCTAGTTTTTATATCAAGTGTCTGAGGCCGAATTTGAGCTCAGGTTCTCCTGACTCCAGGGCCAGTGCTCTATTCACTTCACCACCTAGCCACCCTACAGTACTTCTTGAACATCTCCAGCCCAGCCACTGCTATAATAGTCCCACTTCCTTCCCCCATTAGGATGCAAAAGCCTGGAAGACAGGGACTGTCTTACTTGCTTTTATCTGTAAGTCAGGACTTTGGTACAGAGTCTGATACATTGTAAGTGCTTAATAAATGCTTGATCTATCTATCCATCTGCCTATCTATTTACATATCTTTAGCAATATCAATTTATAGCTATGTGAAGGTCAGATTATAAAAGGTAGAGATTGGGAAGTGGTGACACCAATTAAGTATCTACTATATAGTCCAGGACAATGAGGACAAATAGTGGTGATGAAAGTGTGTGTGTGGGGGGGGAGGGAACAAAGATATTAAGGACATAAAATTGTTAAGACTTGACAACTGACTGGATATGCGGGATAAGGGAGAATAAAGAATTGAGCATGACCCCAAGGCTGTAAACCTCAGGAATTAGAAGGATGGTGTTGATCTCAATAGAAATAAGGAAATTAGGATGAGGGGCAATGTTGGAGAGGAAAATATTGATCTAAGACATTACTTGATTCACAAAAAAAAATCAATTTCTATGCAATTTTTCAGGCACCTATTACTTAATTATTAAGTGACCTTACTTACTTATACTTGGATTAGTATAACTGTAACCACCTCCTTACCCCATCCCAGGAGATTCTGATTCTCTTCTCCTTATTTCTGATACATTCCAACAAAATGCAAAAAGGAGTTCAACATTCAATATTCTGCCTACAGTAGAGGGTGGCAAATCCTTTCCTTCTTTTGAGATCTAGCTTAAAATTCACTCCTCAATAAAGTCTTCATAGGCTACTCCTATTAGATGATGAAAAATACATATGGAATCAGTTTTTTTTTTTTTTTAAGTAATTTGGTTGAGGCCTGGAGATAGCATCTGCAATTTGGGAGATTAGGAAAGGTCTTAGCAAAATGGGAGGGAGGGGTTACACATATGGCCGGGCCTTACATTGGTGCCAGGAGGATGGAGGCCTGGGGGAAAAAAACAGAAAGTTAAAAGCTCACTTATTAGACCTAAGGGATCCAAGGACAGAGTCTAGGTTACTGGTAGAGAGGAAGTGAAGCAGATAGTCCAGGCCGAGAAGGTGTTTATGCTGACTTCCCTTTGCATATCACTATATGATCTGTACTTCTTTGGCTCTCCCTGCTCCCTCTAAAAGAGCACTGGCCTTGACAGCAGAAAATGTGAGTTTGAATTCTGTCTTGATCATTTGATAGGTATAATGGCTCAAACAGGTCTGATAACCTCAGTAAGCCTTCATAATTTTTGTTTTACTTTGTCTTGTGTTGCATTTTGTCCCAACCTGTGATTTCATCTGTATGAGAAAGTGCCTGATATAGAAACTTCCACCCAAACCCTAATTATAGAAGAGTTGCCAACCTGCATTGATGGAGAGATCCTTAGTTTCTATCTGCAAAATGGGAATAATAACTCCTTCTTTGACTACTACATTGTTGTGAGATCATGCATGTGAAAATACTTTATAAACTGTAAAAAGCTATCAAAATATCTATGCTATTATTATTGTTATCTTAGAAAGGACAACACATACACATGCTCACTTAATTTTCATCCATAGAAAAAGTGCTTAGGGGCCCACCTCTCCTCACTACGATAAAGAAACCATAAGAAACTGCCTCACAAAATGTCAATTCCAACGACTCAGTGGTTCTCAAACTCTTTTTACTCATGGTTCAGGATAATTCTTTGCAGTAAGGAATAGAGATGAGATCCTGGAAAGTCCATATGAAAGTATCATACACACGCATCCAGGCAAGACTCAGTGTGCCCTGTGAGAACCTCTAAGAAAAAAGGGACAAACTCAATTCTGATTAGCTACTTACTTATCATTGCTTCCAAATGGGTACCATTGAACAACATGATACAAGGATTCAGACCCATGCAGAGTCTCACAAGAAGTTCCGCTCAAATGACTCACTCCTTCTCCATAAGGCTGTTTCTGACTGCTACCCCTACAGACAGTGTTTCTCCTCCTCCCCATATTTATTTTGTAAATGCAGTGTCCCAAATGTCTTCATACAGTTTTCAGCATGTGTACATGCCTTGCCTCTCCAAATAAACTACAAGTTCACAGAGGGCAAGAATTAAGTCTTTAATTTATTTTGTATCTACCAATGTGCCTCACATATCATAGGCATTTTTAAAATACTTACAGAATGGAATGGAATTGGAATTTTTCAGCTTATAGTTTTTAGAAAAGCTTAAGATTAAGACAATTCCAAAAGACTCATAATGGAAAATGCTATCCACAGCCAGAGAAAGAACTATGGAGTCTGAACGCAGTTTCAAAAAATACTATTTTCTCTTTTTTTTGTTTTTGTTTCTTCTTTCTCATAGTTTTTCCCTTTTGTTCCTTCTTTCACAGCATGACTAATGTGGAAATATGTTTAATATGATTGTACATGTATAGCCTATATTGCTTGCTGTCTCGGAGAGGGAGGAAAGGAGGGAGGGAGGGAGAAAAAAAATTGAAACTCAAAAATCTTATAAAAGTGAATGTTGAAAACTATCTTTACATGTAAATGGAAAAAAAATACTGTTAAGTGGAGGGGGGAAGAAAGGCTTAAGATAAGAAATAGGTTCAACTGGGACTGTGAACATAGTCCTCTTCTTGGTCCCTTTTTTGCTACAACATATGTGCATGCAACATTTAACCGATATTTAGCTGGTCAGATAACTACTTGTTGAGTATAGTGGAGGGGACTCCTGTTCAAGTATGGGCTGTGTACCTACTAAGCAATCCCAAGATTCTATAACTATTTTTAGGCCAAGTTTCATCATCTATAAAATTATAATCATAATAACATCATTGAGCCTAAGCAGTCTAAGTTCATATTAGCTTTTTTAGCTCTCATGTCACACTGATGACTGATAGATATTTTTTCCCATTCACTAAAATCCCAGATCTTTTTTTTTTTTAATTCCCTGTGTCCCCCAGTTCCTCTTACAAGGTCTTATACATGATAGCTACTTAATGGGTACTGAATTGAATTTGACTGAATTGAAGTTAACTGATATGAATGGAAAGAAATGTTACTTCATTATTTTCAAGTATATCCAGTAACCAAAATTCCGTAGTAATTTTTCTTCTTTTTTTAGAACATAACTAATGTGAAAATGTTTTGTGTGATTTCATATGTATAATGAATATTGTAATTCTTATCTTCTCAAGTGGTAGCAAAGGGGTAGAGGGAAAGAGAATTTGAAAATAAAAATAAATAAAGAATTTAAAAATTAAAGTAAAAATATTAAAGTTTTTAAAAAGAGGGCTCATAGATTCTTTTTGAAGGGGCCAACAATTGTCTTTGGGACAATTGAATAATTTTAATTAATATTTCCTTCCACAAAGTCCTTTTCCTATGCTTCATCATGATAGAGAGGATGATGAACTCTGGGTTCTTAAAACTTAAGCCAATAGAACATAATATCTGGCATGTTTGACCATGTGAGAAAGGCTTTGTCAACAGACGTCACTTGCTTTCTGGGGACCTGTAATGTTAATGGGATATAAGATCTTCCCTGCTCATTAATAGACCTCACCTGGAGCCCATTAAGGGAAGGTTGATTAGGGGATGCTTGCTTTTCAGGAAGGCCTACACCTTTTGTTATTTTGCAATTAGGCTATGGGTCACGAGGGTTGTGATGCACTCTAAAAGTGAAGAAGTGACTATATGCTCTAAGGAAGAGCATTGGAAGAGTGTTCTTGTGATTTGACCAGATGAGACTCTGGGTAGCTGTAATGCCAAGCAAAGGCAACTTCCCAAGGTTCAAAATGCCAGCATAGGTGCTCTCCATTTTATTCAGTGACAAATTAAGAACAGAGAGAATCAAAATATAGCATAATTAAAAATACAGCATTTACCAAGTGCAATTCAATAATCTCCAAGTACTACCCCACCGCTGGACATTACATTCATTTAATCAATCACAAAGTCCCTCTTCTAAGTACTACTCCATCCCTAGGCAGTACATTCATTTAGTCAATCACAAAGCCCCTCTTCTCAAATGGAGATTAGTTTCCAATCATAAGTAAAGTACATTCATTTGGTCAATCACAGAGCACAAAAAAGTCAAAAGTTTCCCACCCTTGGATTACAACTGAATAGGCCATCTACCCCAGAGTTACAACAAGCTTAAGCACAGCATTTAATACCCCTCCCCCCAAAAAAAAATTTCTTCAAGAAATTTCTCAACAAAGAAAGTTCTCAACAATCTTTGTTCCTGGGGAAACAAAGCTTAGCAAGGCCACAAGATACATTGCCAGTGTCTTCATTACTTCATTCTCTGTCTGCAGAACAGTCTCATGAACTCTGAACCAACAGTAAGGCTCCAGAACCTCTGCAACAACAGGACTGTCCTTCACCAGTGGACAGAATTCACTCTCTGTCTGCAGAACAGTCTCAAGAGCTCTGAACCAACAGCAAGGTTTCCAGACCTCTGCAACAACAGGATTGTCTTTCAACAGTGGACGAATCTGGCAAAACAACACCAAGACAGACAGACAAAGTACCAGCATAAAAGCCATGTCTCCTCAGTCCTTGGCAGCTCTGGGTGGCAGCTCTCAAAAGTCCTGGGCAATTCAAACTGGCCCTCAGCAATCCTCTCAGTCTCTCTCTGCCTCCAAGATGCTGCTTCCAAAAAGTTCTTTTGCCTCTCTCTTTGCTTGTTTCTTTCTAAATTTACGTCACCAGCTCCTCCCAGTTCAGCACTCTCTTTTCACATCAACAAGTCCATCCCACAAGTGGGATTCACAAGCTCTGGGTTTTAACACAATCAATCCAAAAACCAAGCCAATACAGGGGGATCTTTAAATTCCATTACTATTACAGTAGCCATCAAGGAGCCCCTCGGCTTTGAAAAACCCAGATGCTGGTGCTTCTCTCTCTGGAAACTATGTATATATTGCCTTGGTCAAACAGTTGGACCTGTCAGTTAATCTGTGCTAATTTCTCAGACAGTTAGAAGCTCTGTCTGTTGGTCTTTATTTCTCTACTTGTATTTTCTCTATTTTCTTTGTTTAGATTTTCTCTGAAGTTCAAGGTGCTGACTTTTCCTCTGAATTAATGAATGTAATTTTAAAAGACTGTTAACGCCTTGAACATCTATCTTTCCTAATAAAATAGATCTAAGAACCTGTACTAGCAGCCATCCTGGGTCTGCCAGTGTGGTGGCTGCTACAGGACCAGCCTAGTTAAACACTAAGAGAGAGACTCATCAGCAATAGTTTGACCTCAACAAACCATTGAACAAAGAAAATCCCCAGATGACCCTCAGCCCTGCATGGCCCCTCTCTACCTCTATAAAGTAGTGGAATAAGTGGGCAGGGGGGTTCTGAGACTACCTCAGTTTTTAGACTCTGCAAACATTAACTATGCTATTGGCACCTTGTGAATGTGAGGTCCTTGTCCAGTTATCAGATACTGAACACATTACTGGAGGAACTTAATATTTGTTTCAACATTCTCATTAAATGAGTCCTGAAGACAAAAGGAAAGAACAGGTTGGAAAGTAGTGGAAAGATGACTCATAGGTCAACACATCAAAGAGATCAGAGATAAAGGAAAAGGACCCATAGACCCAAAAATACTTATAGCATCTCTCTTTCACATGGCAAAGAATTAGAAGCTGAGGGGCTACCCATTAATTGGGGAATTGCTGGACAAGTTATGATACATGAATGTGATGGAATATTATTGTGCTGTAATAAACAATAAAGGGAAAGTTTTCAGGAAAACCTGGGAGAACCTTTATGAATTAATGCAAAGTGAGGTGAACAGAACCAGGAGAACATTTACACAGTAACAGCAATATTGTAAATATTACCAACTATGAAAGACTTAGTAACTGATCAATATAATGATCTAATTCAATTCCAAAGGGCTCATGATGAAAAATACTGTCTACCTACAGAAAGAGAAACTCATAAACTCAGAGTACAGATGGAACCATATTTTTTAATCTTCCTTTTGTTTTTTCTTTTTTTTTTTTTGGAACATAACTAATGTGGAAATGTTTTGTATTATTTCATATGTATAATGAATATTATAATTTTTATCTTCTCAAAGGGTGGCAGAGGAGTGGGGGGAGAGAGAATTTGAAAATAAAAACAAAATGGAATTTAAAAATTAAAATAAAAATATTAAAATTTAAAAAGAGGGCTCACAGATCCTTTATGAAGGGGCCAATAAAGAAACTAGTAGAGGGAGTAAAAATATTATTTCAGAGGACCCTTGATCTTTCAGTGCTTATGATAAAACATTTTCAAAAGTATCACATTAATAAAATTGTAGTCTGTGTGTTAATATCTGCTGCAGAGGATGAGGAGAGAGAAGTTTTAATAGCTTAAATCTACACTATGCCTTTAGGGATACCTTGTATAAATAACTCAGTAAGATCCTCCAAATTAAGTCAGCTTATACTTTAGTATTCAGTGGTCAATAAAAAGTGATCAAAAGAGAAGATAAGTGAAAAATGTGTTGGAAAATGTGGTCCAGGGGTAAGAAATGAAAAACCAAAGCTTTTTGTCTATACATCATGAATACTTTCTTTAGAAAGTGTAGCAGCAGCACCCCAGCGTCCCCAGGGTGGCTGTCAACACAGGTTCTTGGATCTGCTTTGATAGAGAAAAGCAACTCAAAATGGGTTAACAAGTTTACTTTAATCAGTCAAACATATATCATTTACCTAGTTCAGGGGAAAAAGGTCAGCACGCCGAACTTCAGAGTTATACAGACAGAATTATCAAGACAGAGAAACAGATCAAGTAGACAGGTTTCCAAACTGCCCAACCATTACATCCATACCAAATCAACATCTGGGTTTTTCAAAGCCGGAGGGCTCTCAACAACAGCTTCCCATAGTCTCATCTGATCAAATCACAGAACACTTCTCAAAGTGAGCCCCAAACCAAAGCCTCAAATCAGGGTTTATATAGCCTTCTCCTGGCTCAGAGAATGTAACAACCTTCTGGACCCACTGGACAATCAAAAAGTATCTACTGAAAAACAAGCCTCCCACCCCAGGCTCCAGGTGCACTTTAGCCTAGGGGCAGGGAAGATCTTTAAATTTGCATTTCCATTACAGAAAGATAAAGTCATGAGTTGCTGGACATAATGAACACCAAATAATATCATAAAAAAATTGATTATATTTTCCTGTGCAGGAAGCAAATGATAACTGATTACTGATTATTGATGGCGAAATCATTTCCAAATCAGCTGTCTCTGAGTAAGCTATTAGTTAGAGGTAATAGGGAAAGTGACTAGGTCTGTGATTTTATTAGCATAGGGAACTCTTGCATGAGAAAATTCCTTTACCAAAGATCAGTACCTCCTTGTATCACATCTGTGTCACCTAGAACACTGTAAGTGATTTGCCTAGGTTCATGGAGCAAGGATGGGTCAGAACCAGGTCTTCTTGTTTACAAGGCCATGTTTCTATTGGCTATGTCTCTTTTTATTTGAGTAAAAATAAAGATCAATACCCCATTGTAAGAAAGAATAAAAATGAGAAGACATGGCACACAAATTGAGGCATGCAATTCCAACCTGAGATATTTAAATATGATGTTTCCTCAAAACTATGTGAAATGAATAAGAGAAGAAAATGTTTACCTAGTGCAAATCAATTGTCAGTGAGGAGAACAAAAGAATCTGGAAAGTGTCTTAGCCAGAAAGTACTTGTCTCCCTACCAGGAGGAGAGATATGACAACCAAGGGCAACACTAATATAGAATGTAAACTTGCTTTTAAAACCCGATGGATGGGCTTGGTGAAAGATTATGAGCAGTATCACCTCATGAAACAGTGAGAAGCAATGGAGAAAAAACAAGTTTATGGAAAGCTCCAGATTTTTAAAAGAGCATTTAAGGGTGGAATTAAGGGGGGAAAAAAAGGAACAGATCAAAAAATGAAAGAAAAAAAACTCTGTAAAAATCTCCATAGTAAAACTTTTCTTCTTCAGTGACATTTGGACTCTAATAACACGGTCACCAACATATCAGTCAGTTAGTCAACCAGAACCTATTATTAAGTGCCTACTCTGTGTCAGGCACTGTGTGTTAAGCACAGGATACGAAGAAAGCAGTTCCCGTTCTCTAGGAGCTTAGGGTCTAATGTTATACAGATGCTAAGTGTTAAAACAAACACAAGGTACATGGGAAAAATTGGATGTAATCCAGAGAGGGAAGGCACTAGGATTCAACCTTTTTGAAAAAAAAATTTTTGTAAAAGGTGGGATTTTATCTGAGACTTGAAGGAAACCAGGGAATAGAAAACAGGAAGGAGAGAATTCCAGGCATAGGGGACAGCCAGTGAAAATGTTCAGAATTCTGGAAATGGAGTGTTTTGATCAAAGAGCATAAAGGAACCTAGTGTCACTGAAATGCAGACTATATGGAAAGAACAATGATAAAAATACTGGAAAGGGAAGCAAGGCCAAGTTATAAAAGGCTTTAAAAGACAAACAGAGGATTTTATATTTGATCTTAGAGGTAATATGGCACCACTGGAACTTATTAAATAGTAGAGTGACATGGTCTGATCTCTGCTTTAGGGAGATCAATTTGACTGCTGCAAAGCTGGAGGAGGGAATAGAGTGGGGAAGACCTGAGGCAGAGAGACCAACCAGGAGGATCTTGTAATAATCTAGGCAATAAGTGAGGAAGGACTGCACCGTGGTAGTAGTTGAAAAGGTTACCCATAAAGGGTTGCTCTGAAGATCCCAAAATACCAACATGCCAGGTCCTGCTGAATGAATTCGACTCAAGTCTTCTCAGCCAAAGAAAAGTAAAATTTATTAAAAGTTCGCTTGCATTAGACACAAAGTCTGTGCTAGATCATTCTATTCTAGGTCTTTCACTTTCACTATTCTAAGGCGGTCTCACTATTCCATGGTGTTCTCACAAACATAAAGATAGGATGGGGTCTTATATACAGAAGGTTGTGGGAGGTATCTAGGGGTGGTCAGGGAAAGAGTTTGGGGAGAGTCTTCAGGAGGAGTTAATGGGATCAAGGAGTGATTAAGGGTGGGAGGCCACCTGGAGACTACAGACAATGGGTGGGCTAGGCCAGTTCAAGGGTGGATTGATATTTTGATAGGCTTAAGGGTACGAAGTAGATGAACAATGGAGGGCTAGGCTAGTAACTAGGCTAGAGTTAGTAGTTAGTAACTAGGCTAGAGGTCTGGGCCCAGCCACAATGTAAGGCTTATTGCCTCATCAAATGAGATGATTTAATCAGTCCAAGGGAGGTTCCCAGAGCCTGTACCTCAAGGATTCAAGGAGAGCTCGAGAGGGCTCCCAGAGCCCATATCTCATCAGTAGTGATAGTGTCAAAGGAGAGAAAGGGGTGAGGGGGCCATATATGAGAAATGTTATAAAGATAGACTTAGCAATGATTTGTTTAATCATTTGTATTATAAGCAGGGACTTAGCAATGAATTGTATATGGGGGATGCAAAATAGTGAAGAGGTGAGAATAACAGCAAGGTTTCAAGCTTGGGTGACTGGGAATAAAATAGTACCCTTGAAAAGAAAATTAAGAATAGCGGCAGGCTTGAGGAGAAAGATAATGATTCAAGTTTTGGACGTGTTGAGTTTGAGATGTCTACTGGACATCCAAATTGAGATATCAAACAGGAAGTTGGAGATGAAAGAGTGATAGCATGTACAGATCATCATTATAGAGATAATAATTAGGGAGCTAATGAGATCAGCAAATGAAATGGTTTCGAGGAGAAAAAGAAAGCCAGAACAGATCCCTAGAAGATACCCACAGCTGGTGGGCATGATCTGGATGAAGGTCCAGCAAAGTGGACTGAGAAGGAATAGTGAGAGAAGCAGGGGAGAACAGTGGCCTGAAAACCTGGAGAAAAGAAAGTATCTAGAGGAGGGTGATTAACAGATCAAAGGCTACAGAAAGATGTTTAAAAGGATGAGGATTAGGTAAAGGGCATTATATTTGGCAATTAAGAAGTCACTGGTAGGGAAATACGGAGAGAGCAGCCAGTCTGCAGAGTTAAGAAAAGAATGAAGGGAAAGAAGAGGAGGCGACAAATTTAAATGATCTTCTCACAATTCAACCACAAAAGGGAAGGAAGATGTGGGATGATAGATAGCTAATGGGCACTGAAAGACCGAGTGAGGGAGTTTTTAAGGATAGGTGAGATACGGATCTGTTTGTAGGCAGGAGGGAAGCTACTAGTAGGCAGGGAAAGACTGAAGCTAAGTGAGATAGTAAAGGGTAATACAGGGAGGAGCTCTGCTGGAGAAAGGAAGTTTGAGCTGCATGAGGAAGTAGAAATGTCATTTTTAAAAGTAGAGATGGGTGGGGCAGCTAGGTGACCCAGTGAATAGAACACTGGCCCTGAAGTCAGGAGGATCTGAGTTCAAATTTGACTTCAGACACTTAACACTGGCTGTGTGACCTTGGACAAGTCACAACCCCAATTGCCCTGGCTTCCCCCCTCAAAAAAAAAGACTTTAAAAAAAAACTAGAGATGGGGAAAATAGCTTTTCTTTTTACCACCAGTGCTTAGCACAATGCCTGGAACATAATGAATACTTAATAAATGTTTGACAGCACAAAGCACTTCTTTCCTTACAATTAAAATTAATTTACTATGTGCTAATCACTACACTGAATACTAAGGATACAGATACAAAAGCAAAAATAGTCCCTCCCTTCAAGAAATTTACATACTTATAGGGAAGTTAACACAAGGGGAGAAATGGCTGGCCCCCAGGGAGAGGAAAAGTCCTGAAAATTACAGAGACGGTCCAGCACTCCAAGGGCTGCACCATCAACTGTCTCTGGTGTGCATGCCATACGTACAATATAGAAATAAATTGTAGAGGAGTAGATTGACATAACTTATTGATGAATAATGGCAGAATGGATTTGATAATGATTCCCAAACCAGAGGAGCTCGTGTGTACTTTTGCTGGTTAGTGGTTGGCTAGCCTGTTGTTGAGTTGGCTGAAGAACAGTATTTGACATGAAGCAAAGCTGAGGCTTTCCTGAAATAATAGAGTCACCAAGGGTACCAAGACAAGTACCCACCAATCAGGATAGTGGGACTCCAGGGGTGAATGTTTCAGAGAGAAAAGGGTTAAAAAATACCAGACCAGGGTCTCTGGTGTAGACAGCAAATCTTTTGCAATGACTATCAAGAAGATGGTTAAAGATTTTTCTGCCTACTCCAATCAATCTTATGAAGTAGGTCATATAGGACAAATGATGTCCAAAATATAAAAGAGAAAACGCTGGGGCAGGGGGAGAAGGGGCAGGTTCAGGGATGATTATTAGAGCTATACTACAAAACATTATAGGATTAAATGAGAATATGCATGTACATATTCATGTGTATATATATATATATATATACATATACAATATACATGAAGAGAATGCACATTTATATAGCACTTACTATGTAGCAGTATACTAAATGCTTTTTACAAACATCTTATTTGATTCTCACGATAATCCTTCTAGGAAGGTGCTACTGCTATTCTTATTTTAGTTGAGGAAACTGAGGCAAAGAGAAGTTAAGTGACTGACCCAGGGTCATAGAGCTAATAAGTGTGTGAGGCTGGATTTGAACTCAGGATTTCCTGACTTCAAGTCCAGTACTTCAACCACCACAGCACCAACTGTCTCTGGTGTGCATACACCAGACATGCATACATACATACATTTACCCATACACAAATATATTTCTATTATATATACACATACATATAATGTACATGAAAGCCTCCATCATTTTGGAAGGGGGAGGCCCACTCTGGGGAACTTATGGGAAGACAAGAATAAGAGTCACACAGGAGGGGTGGGCTTGGTTGGGTTAAGATTTGCATCATGGGAGGGAATGTCCACATTGATGAGATCACAGTTCTGTTTGAGCATTTGACTACATAAAGTGCTTTGCAACACCACATAATTGCCAGCTATTATAGTTATTTCTGTAAAGCCTCTGGTCATAGCCAAAGTTTGTACCATTGCTTCTTAGACAGTGTTGAAATGATGCCAAAACAGCTAAGTGAAAAGTTTTTAAATTGAGTCCAGTTACTTGGCATTATAAAGACCAAAAAAAAAAATTATTGGCTGATTCCACTATTTTGTTATTTTTAAATTTTAATTCAACCAAACTAACCTTACATTTGTATAATGCTGCAAAAGATGCATACATATATATGGTATTATTTTAAACTCAAAACTGCCCTGTGTGGTTAGCAGAAAAGATAGTTTTCATGTCTATTTTACATATGAAGAAACAGGTTCAATGAGGTGAGGTGCGCCTAATCACATGCTCTGGGCCCTCAGCTGTACTGAATGGGGGGAGGGAGGGGACTAGTACAACCCGGAGACACTGAGGTGATATCTCTGGCTGATTTCTCACAGGAGACAAGCCCTCACTTGGTGATACTTCCTGTCTCCCCTCCTCCACACTGTATTTTCCTGACCTTTCTCTGTGTGGGCCTCCCCCTGGCTTTGGTCTTGCTTTTGGATTCTGTCCGTGACTTTCTGCCTGGTCTCTAGACTATTGGCCTTTATGAACCCTTGGATTTGAACTCAGCTTGGCTTTCCGTTTGCCCTCTTGGATCTCAGTTTATACTAAGCCCTTCACTCCACTCCATCCCCACCCCTGACCCCCAAGCATGTTCCCTGCTCCAGGCCTTGTAGAAAGAAAACCAACACCAGGTCTTTTTCACTCACAATTTAGCCCTCTTTCCGCTACACCATGGTCCCTGCCAAACCTAATGTAGATGTATAGATAACATATGTATGTATAGATAAAGATTTAAATGATATATAGATAGATGTAAAGATATAGACTTTAATGAAGATTCTTCTCCACACCTTTACCCCCAAAGAAGCATCCCATTACTCTATCCTGGGCCAATCAGTTGGCTGATGGATGTGTTTTTTCCCACAGTCCTCTGACTTTTGTGCATTCTTTTCTGAAAGAATGTATGTCGACAGCTCTTATAGAGTGACCATTGTGTGTATAGCCCTATATTGGAAGCAATGCTAAGAAATCTACATAGCCTTATTCTTTAGAATACTGCTTGCTTTTCAATGAGTTTCACAAAATTTCCTCATGAATATTTACATGTTCTAAGAAGGCAAATGTAATGAGGGTCTTCATAGGATTCAGAACAAAAAGGGACCTTAGAGGTCATCTTGTCTAACACATCCTTTTATAGATGGGGAAACTGAGGGCAAGAAAGGTTAAGTGATTTGATACATACATACATGCCTACATTTAAATATATGTACAAAGACACATATATACACGGAGATGGAGATTGGAGTCCAAATTCTCCAATTCTGCATACAAAGCTCTTTTCATTGAATCAACTGCTGGGGTAAATCTTACTTACATTTTCAGCTTGGGACTTCTAGAAGTACAGAGCTTCAACACAAAGAAATGGTTCTCTAATGATGGAGTTTGAATTCTGGTTCTGCCACTTTCTATCAGTGTGACCTTGGGCAAAGCATTTAGTCGCTCTAGGCCTCAGTTTGGGCAATTATAAAAGGAAGGGACTGGTCTAAGTCCCTTCCAGCTCTAAATTTAAAATCTCATAATAATTGCTGCAATGTGAAAGGTGAATAACAGCTTTTACTGAGAAGGGAACCATCTTCCTGGGGAACCCTCCAAACCACATCACTTCTGTGTGTAAGACTGACCCTTGCTATGCCAATAATTATAAAGAATTCAAAAAATTTATCCTCTCACCCAATCAGTTTTGTTAGCTCACTCTTCACTCCTCCCAATGTCTTATAGATAATAAAATAAATATGTCTATTTCCTAGTGGGCATAGATCAGCAGTACCCAGGCTTTCAGGGAGCCATTATACATTTCTAACTCACTTATAGTGGGAGTGGGGGTGATGCTGATTGGGGGAAGAACATCAAATGTTGAATGAAGGAATATTATTACCAGCTTTGCTACCCTCCCTGCTGGCAATCCTAGGACAAATTACACAGAATCTTAGCATTGAGATAGGAAGGAATGGAGCTTCCAACAATCAACTTAGAGGTCTACCAGATAAAGGTTATTCATATGGTTGCCCTTAAGCATAGGTGTGATATAATTTGGCTTATGGTGTTCTTTTATTTATGTATTTAATGGAATAGAATTGAATTGATCTGGGGCTTCAAGATCTACTGGCATATGGTGATTCACTGATTATGATGGGGTACAGGCTTTGGGAACCCCCTTGAACTCTCCTTGAATCTTCACACTTGATGAGGGATTGACCTAAGGCCATAAGCCTTTCATTATCAATAGACCCAAAGCTCTGTTACTCCTTTTTTTTCCTGCTTTTTGGAGGGCAGTTGGGGTTAAGTGACTTGCCCAAGGTCATACAGCTAGTTTTTTTGTGTATGTGTATGTTAAGTGTCTGAGACCGAGCTCTGTTACTCTTAACCTAGCCTAGCCCTCCATTGTCCAGTTACTTCCCACCCTTGATCGCATCAAAATCTCATTCTCTTGGTTCCTGGAGTCTGACCTCAGTCCCATCAAGATCTTTCTTAGATTCTTTCTCAATACCTCGCCAAACCCCTCCTCTAGACCATCCCTAGATCCCTCCCACAGTCTTTCTGTATATAAGATCCATCTTGCCTCCATGAAGGGGCTGAGATTCAATCTAGCTCAGACTCATTCCATATCAGATTGTTCTGGCCCGCTTGTCAATACAAGCATCACAAACACTTAGGTTCCTTAAGAGTCTACCCATTATGGTGAATCTGTAATAAACTTTATTTTACTTTGACTGAGAGAAGGCTTGAGTCAAATTCATTTGGCAGGACCTGGCATGTTGGTATTTTGGGGTCACAAGCACCCCTAAGCCCCAAACCTCAACAATTGGCAGCATTAATGAGTTGACACCAACTTGCAAGGTGTCTAGTAGAATACTAAGAAATCTATGTTTGGCTTTGCGTTATTTAACATTTTTATCAATGACTTGGATAAAGGCATAGAAGGAAGGCTTATCAAATTTGCACATGACAAAACTGAGAGCAATAGTTAGCACATTGAATTATAGGATCAGTATCCCAAAAGATCTCAACATTGGCTTGAATATAATAAGATGAAATTTAATAGAAATTTTTAAATTTAGCAGAAATAATAGAAATAACCTTTGGATTCCCAAACTCAGCTTCACATGCCCAAGATCAAAGGGGTCTGACTAAACACCAGCTCATCGGAAAAAAACATGTGTTTGTTTTAGTGGAATGCAAATTCAATCTGTGTCCTTTTTATTTGATTTTTGTCATCAAATCCCAGTGCCTAAAACAGAACCAGGAACACAAAAAATGGTTATTATTTGATTAATTTGAGTTTCTTCAATACTTGATTACATTCCCTTCCTGAGTGGTGGGAGAAGATTGTAGAAGAAAGATCATAAAAGACTTGAAAAGAATAACAAAGGAGATATTTATGTAAGGTGGTTAGGTACCTCCCTAGGTCTGGAGTCAGAAAAACCTGAGTTCAAATCTGACCTTAGAAGAGTGGCTAGATGGCTTGGTGAATAGAGCACTGGCCCTGGAGTCATAAGGACCTGAATTCATATCCGGTCTCAGACACTTGACACACTTACTAGCCCTGTGACCTTGGGCAAGTCATTTAACCCCAATTGGCCTCTCCTCCCCCTCCAAAAAAGAAAAAAAAGCAAATCTGATCTTAGACATTTACTAACTAGCTGTGTGACCTTAACCCTGTTTGCTTCTATTTCCTCATCTGTAAAATGATCTGGAAAAGGAAATGGCAAGCCACTCCAGTGTCTTTGCCAAAAAAACCCAAATGGGATCATGAAGTATCAGATAGACTGAACAGCAACAACAACAAATTTACATGATACCCATGGGTTTGAACTAATAAGGAAAGTCAGAGTGCTCACTTCAGCAGCACATATACTAAAATTGGAATGATACAGAAAAGATTAGCATGGCCCCTGCACAAGGATGACATGCAAATGTGTGAAGCATATGGAATGCTTTTTTATTATTTTATTATTATATATAAATATATAAATTATTATTATTATAAAACTGTTATAATTTTTATTCGATGCTGACAAAAAGGAAGATTTGGGATGCATGTATAATCTTGTATCTCAAATTCAAGATGGCCTTGGAGAATTAAAAAAACTTTTAGAAATGCATATTCATAATCAGGGTCTACCTGCAATTGAAAAATGTGGAGAAGGGGCAGCTAGGTGGCACAATGAATAGAGTACCGGCCCTGTAGTCAGGAGGACCTGAGTTCAAATTCGGCCTCAGACACTCAACACTTACTACCTGTGGGACCTTGGGCAAGTCACTTAACCCCAATTGCCCTCCAAAAAGCAAAAGAAAAAAAATGTGGAGAAGCTGCTTTAAATGACCCCAAAATATATGTACAGACAGTGTGGGATGTTCATAAGAAATATGATGCACTAGTAATATCGGCATTCAGCAATGATGCTGGCTTTGTGGCTGCATTGTAGTCGCTTTATAAACAACAACGCAGTAACCAAAATGGCTCAGTTATCAAGTAAATCTCCCTAGTTGTTGGCCCAATACTGTGATTCCTTGTTGAAGAAAAGCTCCAAGAACCCAGAGGAAGCAGAGCTAGAAGATACACTTAATCGAGTGATGGTTGTCTTCAAGTACATTGAGGATAAAGATGTGTTTCAGAAATTCTACACTAAAATGTTGGCAAAAAGACGTGAGCACCAGAACAGTGCAAGTGATGATGCCGAGGCCAGCATGATCTCTAAACTGAAGCAAGCATGTGGATTTGAATATATGCCCAAACTTCCGCAGATGTTTCAAGACATTGGTGTGAGCAAAGACCTGAAAGACCAGTTCAAAAAGCACTGCACAAATTCAGAACCCCTGGACCTGGATTTCAGTATTCAAGTTCTGCATTCTAGATCATGGCCCTTTCAGCAGTCTTGTACATTTGCCCTGCCTTCTGAGTTGGAACGCAGTTATTTAACGTTTTGCGGCTTTTTTCGCTAATCACCAGAGTGGCAGAAAATTGACTTGGTTATATCAGCTATCTCAAGGGGAATTGGTAACCAACTGTTTTAAAAACAGATATACCTTGTAGACATCTATATTCCAGATGGCAATACAACACAGAAGATGCCTACACTGTACAGCAGTTAACAGACAGCACTCAAATAAAAATGGATATTTTGGCATAGGTTCTGCAGATTTGATTGAAGTCAAAGTTATTGGTTTGGGAAGATGATAATGCAAATGTTGATGAGGTGGAATTGAAGCCAGATACCTTCATAAAATTATTCCTTGGTTATAAGAACAAGAAATTCAGAGTTAACATCAGTGTGCCAATGAAGACAGAACAGAAACATGAGCAAGACGGCACACACAAAATTATAGAGGAAGATCGAAAACTACCGACTCAGGGTGCTAGCAATTGCTTGGAGAAGTATTAACTCAGTTGTCCTCAAGATTCAAACCTCAAGTGCCAGTAATTAAGAAATGCATTGACATTCTCATTGAGAAAGAATACTTGGAGCATATTGATGGTGAAAAGGACACCTACAGTTACTTGGCTTAACCTTTTTAGCAGTTGTCTGACTGTGCGACACTCAGCAAATAGTCACGTGATGGAAAAAATGGAAACAACTCAACTTCCTGGAAGCCAGGTCGCTGCCATGCGGACCTCCCTTGTCAAACCTGAGACCAAGACCCCCATCAACCAGGCAGATCAGATTTACATTGGAACTGCTCAGGATCAATACATTTCAAGGATGTAAATACGGACACCAATGCCATCCAACCTAATTTAAGAACAGAGAGGATTCAAACCTTCAATGCTGAGGGTTGCATGCTACTGCATTTAAATCAATACACTGGCTATATGATTAACAGCTGTCTTCACAGGCAGCCTTTATAATGTTGGTAGCACTTTGAGAGCAAGTCTGAATGGACCCATGTGTAATCTGCTATGAACTACCATTTGTATAGTGTGTTTCATTTTTTAACGTGTGAAAATAAAAACAAATTAAAAGATTTTTGTACAAGTCACACACACACACACACACAAAAGGAAAGTCAGGGAGCATATTTGGAGAGAAGAAATTTGTTAAAATATAGAACATTTTAGGAATAATCTCCCGGTCTAAAAAATTTGTCCACATTCTATTTCTGGGTTCCATGAGAGAAAATTGAAAGATGAGTAAGGTCAAGGAGGATTGAAAAGGATTAAGGTTCAAGGACAAGAAAATGACAAAGAAGTGGCAAGGTTACTATAAAAAATAAGCAAAAGATAAAGTCAACTAGAAGAGCAGATTAGTAGGTGGTACGACATGGTGAAATACCGAAGAAATTTGTGTAAGGGGGAAAGGGAGACAGGTGTGACTGTGGAGTTATTGAAACTAAGGAAAGGAAATTGAGTTTGTTTGTTGGAGATGTAAGAGATGATTTTGTTGTTTTTAAGCCATTTTTCAAGGGCGGCTAGGTAGTGCAGTGAATAGAGTACCAGCCCTGGAGTCAAGAGGACCTGAGTTCAAATCTGGCTTCAGACACGTAACACAAAAACTAGCTGTGTGACTTTGGGCAAGGCACTTAACCACAATTGCCCCTCCAAAAAGTTAAGCCATTTTTCCGTCCTATCTGACTTTCTGTGACCCCATTTGGGATTTTCTTGACAAAGACTCCGGCATGAATTGCTATTTCCTTCTCCAGCTCATTTTACATATGAGGAAACTGAGGTAGAGTTAAGTGATTTGCCCAGGGTCACACAGTTAGGAAGTGTCTGAACTCAGGAGATGAGTCTTTCTAATTCCAAGTCAAGCACTCTCTCCACTATACCACCTAGTAGCCCTTAGAAATTTAAACTAGGCCTGAGAGGTTATGGGGGTAAAAACCTGAAAGTACTCCAAAAAACAAGGGAAAATATCAACTAGTATGTAGACTAAGGGAAATTTTGTAGTGACATACATATAGTATGCAATTTCTATACCACAGCCCTATAACTAAACATCTGTGTTCTAATGAGATTGGGAAACAGATCACAAGTTTGGCATCATACCATAAATATGGAAGACTAAAATTATCCAGGTAACAGATCTCAGTTGGATCTCTCTTCCTCTCCTTTCTCCTCTCCCCTCTCATGTCATCTCTCCTTCTCCCCCCAAAAAGAAAAGTGTGCATGGTCAAATTTGAACTCAGGTCCTCCTGATTCCAGAGCCAATATTCTATCCACTGCTGCCCCTTTTAGAAGATTTCTAAAAGAGATGTGCAGAAGATAAAAGAAAGGCCAGGTAACAGAAAGCAACATCTCCTTCTAGGTTACTTCTCAACTGTCACTCAGACTATCAGGTGAGGTTCTCAGAGGGTAGCTGGCTACTTTTCTCCTTAAGGTTCCAGGGATAACACTGAGAAGTTAGTGTTTTTCTCATAGTTACCATCTAGTGTGCTTTGTCCAATAAAGATGATTGATAGGAAGCCAACCAGAATTAACTAGTATTTAATAAAGTGATATATAGTAAGAAGAGTTATTTTTTAAAAGAGTTGGTACTAAACAACCCTCACAACTCTGTGATGCATTCTCTCCTTGCAAAGACATACTTGTTCCCTGAGTAAAAGGGGCTCAAGCTTAAACAATATATGTGACAAAAGGGTAACTCATAGCCCTTGGTCGCTGGAACTCCTTTTTTCCCTTAGAAGCCTCATGAAATTCTTCTTAGCTCTCTGCTAGGCTCCAAGGACTGGTGTCCTTGTAGAGTGTCCTCAAAACTTCCTTTCATGTGTCTCCATGTGTCTATTTTGCCCTTGGTCTACTGCTGCTGCTTCTACTGCTTGGATTTTGCTACTGACCCTAATGGGAAGTCTATGTCTACTGAGATTCCAAAGTTCACAGAGTCATTCTGTGGTCAGTGGGGGTTAAAGGGAGGAGACAGATTCTTTCCTTCTCCTTCTCACCCTCTCCCACAAGTGATTCCCTCTCAGGGGCTTGGTTGGAGCCATACCAGCAGCCTGCTACTGGAATGCTGGATTCTGAACCTGCTTGCTATTTGATTCAAAGACACATAAGGTGTAACTGTTTTTCTTCAACCAACCTCAAGACATTTCTTAAGTGGTATCATCTGTTTTCATTCAATTTATACCTAGTTTTCAAATTTGATTATTTCAATAAAATTATCTAGGAATTGTTCACACTTAATGATTACCTTTGATTGATTGACTGGCTTTATAACTTAATCCAAGGGGTGTTCTCGCTTGATAGAAACATTAAGTCTAGAGCATATTGTGTCCAGGGATTTGTGATACCCCTCTTACAAGAGAATAAATGTTAGCATGTGGCAGAGTCCTGAAAAAAAAGAGTGTCAATAATCCTAAGACGTGGAATAACCACAGACAGTTGAGGGAAATGAACCACAAAAAAAAAAAAAAGAAAAAGAAAAAACTAGGGTGTATTAGCTGTACTTGAGAAAGAGGAGGCATATGACTTCTGCTTAGTGTGAATCAGAACTGTTCAGTTTGTATCTTGTTCATTATCTTTGAACAATTATCTTTACTCTGGAAATGGCTGTTGTTCATCCCTCATTTTTTAAAAGGATTAATGACATCATGAGAGTCATTTCTTGAATTTAAGTGAGGCCAAGTCATCAGTCTCACTCTCTCTTCCAGAGTCATGAAGTCCAGTGGCAAAACAAAAGTCAGGATGATTGGTGAGGGCCTGGGATGAAGTGAATGACCTTGGTGTCTTCAATATCTGACCAAGCTCTAAATGTTCCAATGACCACTGGAACAAATTGTTCTCATTTGCCCATTCCAGCAGGGGAAGTCTTCACAATGGCTAATAGGGAGTTGATGCTTGATATAAATAAGGAGAACCTAAATGCTCTTGATAAATTCAAACAACTTGGCATAAATGAACTATATCCCCAGGAAGTGAAAGAACTGACAAATGTGGCGGCAGCACCACTCTCAGTAATATTTCAAAAATTGTGGAAAATGAGAAAGGTACTACATGATTGGAGAAGGGCAAATGCTTTTTGTTTATTGATTTTTTTTTTAAGGAAAAGCAGAAAACTATAGGCCAGCAAGCTTGACCTTGATTCTTGGGAAAATTATGGAATGGATCATTAAAAAGATGGTTAGTGAACATTTAGAAAAGGTGGCAATGACTAAAAAGAGCAAGTCATGCCAGACTACCCTTATTTCTTTTTTTTTTAACAGAGTTATTAAACTGGTACATGAGAGGCATGCTATAGATATAGTATACCAAGTTTTTAGCAAAAATTTTATGAAGTATTTGATGCCATTAGAGAATATGGAGAGATGTAGACTAGACCAGTGTTTTCAAATTCAAATGAAAATAAGAGTCACTAATTTGTTCCTAAGGATGCCTTCAGGCTATATATTAATTTAGGTTTATAATGAAATATTATCTATGTTTTATCATATTATGATTTATTTTGTTAAATATTTCCCCATTATATTTTATTCTGATTTGCTGCATGTGGCCAGTGGGCCATAATGAAGAGAGACACCCCTGGTCTAGATACATATTTGTTGAATGATAAGACTCAAAAATGAGTTGTTCAGGGGCAGCCAGGTAGCACAGAGAGTAAGAGCACTGGCTCCAGTGTCGGAATGACCTGGAGATCGGAATTCCGGGCTCAGACACTTAGCACCCACCCAGAAACACCTGGCCGTGTAACCTTGAGCAAGTTACTTAATCCCAATTGCTCAAAAAAAAAAAAATGAGTTGTTCAATGTCATCAAGGCAGGATGTTTCCGATGGAGTACCCCAGGGCTATGTACTATTTATCAATGACTTGAATAAAGACATAGATGGCCCATTTATTATATCTGCAGAAGAAATCAAACTGGAAAGTAGAGATAATGCAGTGGGTGACAACGTCAGGTTCCAAAAAAGATCCTGACAAAGCTAAATCACTGGGATGAATTTTAAAAGATGAAATTCAATAAGGATAAGTATAATCTTATACTCAGATTCAAAAAATCAATTTCACAATGACAGAATGTGGGAGCCATAGTTAGACAACAATTTATTTTCTGAAAAAGATCTGGGGGTTTTAGTAGACTATGAATTCTAAATGAGCCAGCAGTGCAATATGGTAGTCAAAAAAACCTACTACCATCTTAGACTTCATTAAAAAAGGAATGGCTAAAAAATATTTTTAAATAAATTAAAAATAAATTTTAAAAATTTAAAAAATAAAAAATAAAGGAATAGCTTCCAATAGTCTATCCTACTATATACATTTGAGGTATTATATTTAGGTCTTGGGATTACAGTTGAAGAAGGATATTGATAAGTAACCAGCTAGTTCAGTAAATAGAGTGTTAAGCTTGCAGTCAGGAAGAACTGAGTTCAAATTCAAAGCTTGAGACAAGTTGTGTACCTTGAGCATGTCAAGCTGTTTGCCTCAGTTTCTTCAACTGTAAAATGGGGGTAATAATAGCACCTATATCTCAGAATTGTTGTGACAATCAAATAAAAATATCTATAAAGCACTTGGCACAGTTCCTGTCATATGGTAGGTGCTATATAAATGGTAGCTATTAATATTATCTAAAGAGTGTCTAAATGAGGGCAACCAATATGGTGAAGGGCCTCGAGTCCCCGTTACATTAGGCTAGATTGATAAAATGGGATATATTTAGCATGCAGAAAAGAAGAATTAGAGAGGTTATGATTGGCTCCTTTAATCATTTGAAGGATTTTCATATTGAATAGGCAGTAGATTTGTTCTATTTGTCCCCAAAGAACAGAACTAGGGGCAATGGGTAGGATTTTCAAAAAGACAAATTTAGAATTGTAGTTAGAAAAAGACTCCTAACAATGAGATGGGGTGGGCTATGTTGGTGGATTCTCTCTCTCTTCAGAGTCCTTCAATTGGAGCTAGTGACCATTTGTCAGGTATGTTATCGTGGGTATTTCTTTGGTGTAGGGACTGGTTTAGATGGGTGCTCAGGTCTTTTCCAACTAACTACCAGATTCTGTGATACTATGCAAAGCGTATTTTGGGAAGTAAACTAACATTGAGGTACGTCCACAAGTGAAGTATTTAGATTGTAAAAATTCAATCATCAAGAATGGAATTCTGTCCTGGAGATAATTTGTGACCCCTCAAAGAATATTTGAAAAAATAAAAGACTTGTTGTTTATTAGTTTATTTTTAATTTGAGAAAAACATCTTACCAATTTCACAGATGAGCTTTATTGTGCAGTTTTTAAAAGTGCACTGAATTCTCTTGTTCTGAAAGAGATAATAAGCGGAATGACCTCACTTTATCAATATGCTGTTTACACAACTGTGAAGTTGTAGTGGTCTGTGCCTGGATTGGGCCTCCCTGGATCTGTGCCCAGTGCCTGCTTCATTTCACCATTTTTTTTCTTCTTGTCATCTTGAAATGGTGCCATACTTCTATGAAGGGCAACTTTTCATTGGCTGAATAATTCATAAACAAATCTGTTATATGTGCCACTCATTTTGTGGGAAGGACTACCAAATATCTAGAGAATCTCCCCTTTTATGTCAGAGAACAAATTTACACAGACCAGGGAGTCTTATCAAATAATTATTAAAAAGAAAAAAAAAACTAAATTCCTGTGTGTGCCAAGAAAGCATCCTTGGATAAGATCAGTCCTACTGTGGATCACGGTGGAGCAGAGAGAGAGAGAGATAGCTTTAGCCATTTAGGCTTTAGTTACTTCATATCAATGTTAACAACTCTGACCTTTTCCTGGATCTCCCAGAGAAAAGGAAGATAATATACAGAGGATGATGTGTGATAGTATTCAGTACTCAAATAGGAAATCATAGCTGATGAATGCATATTTTTGAGAAGGTTAATCTTAAACTTCTCATGTAAGGAAAGAAATATATGAAAGATCTATTATTTCATCAGTATGGGGTCTTCCTGGTGTGGACTTCCCCCCCCCCACCACCACCACCACTACCAGCCCCATGGTGATGGCCCTCATTATCTCCTGCCTAGACTATGACAACAGCCTTTTGGTTGGTCTCCCTCCTTCAAGTCTCTCCCCACAACAGTCCATCTTCCACTCAGCTGTCACAGATCTTTCTAAAGTCCAGATCTGACCATGTCACCCCACTATTCAATAAGCTCCACTGGCTCCCCATCACTTCAGGATCAATAAAATTCTCTCATTTCCTTCTAAAGTCCTTCACAGCCTGGCCCGTTCCTACCTTTACAATCTTCTTAAAATTTTCTTCCATGTACTCTGTGACAATGACTTCCTTGCTGTTCCTCACACAAAATATTCCATCTGATTGTTCCCATGTTTGGAATTCCCTCCCTCTCAACTCTGTCTACTGGCTCTCCTGGCTTCCTTCAAGTCCGAGCTAAAATCCCACTTCTACAAAAAGGCTTTCATAGTCTCCCTTAATACTAGTGCTTTCCTTCTCTGATGATCTCCAGTCTATCCTGTATACATTTCACTATACATAGTTATTTGCACATTGTCTGCATCATTGGAGTGTGAGCTCCTTGAGAGCAGGGACTGACGGGGTTTTTTGTTTTGTTTTATTTTGGTGTTTTACTTTCTTTGTATCCCTAGCACTCAGCACAGCTTCCTGGTATGTAGGATGTGCTAAATAAACCCTTGTTGACTTGTAACTATTATCCTATGCTATCTCTTTCATTTGAGGAAAATATAAAGAGAAAGTCCGTCCTTATTTCAATACCTAAAGAAACTACCCTGGTGGCACAGTGAATAGAGCATTGGCTTTGGAGTCGGGAGGACCTAAATTAAAATCCAGCCTCAGACACTTGACACTTACTAGCTGTGTGACCCTGGGCAAGTCACTTAACCCCAATTGCCTCAAATCCCACTCCATCCCCCAAAAAACTACCCTTTAACCTAGTGATTCCATTATTAAGCATATTCCCCTGAGAAGGTCAGAGAGCAAAGAATATATTCATAGCAGAACTTTTTGTGGTGCCAAAAAAACTGGCAATAAAGTGGGTACCCATTGATTGAGGGATGGGTGAACATATATGAATGCAGTATAAAATTTCAATGGTCATCATGTTCAAGTTCCCCATTTTAGGGATAAAAAAGCTAAGAACCAGAAGGGCTACATGACTTACTCTGGCTCACGTGAATAAGAAGTAGCAGAGTTGGGAGTCATACCCAGGTCCTCTGACTACAAACCTCAGGTTCATTCTGCCACTATTGCATTGTAAGAAATGATTAAAATGAATTCAGAGATACCTGGGAAGAGTCATACAAATTTATGTAGAGTGAAGTAAGCAGAATCAGAGAACAATATTCAAAATGATTATAAAAATGTAAACTAAAACAATGTTAAAGAAAAAGCATCTGAATTCTGATTTATTGCAATGACTATCCCTGGCCCTAAAGAAAAAATGGTAAAATATACCAACCTCCTTTTGGTAAAGAACTGGAGGACTATGGAAGCAAAATAATACATAAGCAGTCAGATGCAACCATTTTGTCAACCAGTTTTGCTTAGCTATTTTTCTTTTTATAGCAGAGGGTTCAGTTTGGTGGTGGGGAGGGCAGTAATCAGAAAATAACCATAGTATAAAAACAAAAGGCAACAATACAACTTGTTAAAATATTCCAAGGACCCGTATTTCATTAACAGGGTTATTCCTGCTATGAATGAAATGTCCACCCTAGGATAGTCTTCAAAAGCTACCATGTCAGAAAAATGTGTCAGCCAGTGACCAAACTCATCATGAGGTTATATGCACTAGCTAGGCTAGTTCTGGGATAACAGGCCTGCAGTCTATCATGTTAAATCCTTTCTACTCTGATGAGACCTGCTTGAGCATACACTCCATTGACTTGGATTTCAAGGAGTCTACACCATAGCAGAGTAAGACTTTAGTGGAGAAGGACTTTAATAGTACAGTAGTTGAAAAGACACGATACAATGAAGGCATTCCCTCAACTGGCAGTCCCCCACCCCTGACTTAACTGATGGTCTTCATGGGTTCCTGTGGTCCCTCACATTAATTCCAAACTTTGGAATGACCTCTATGAACTTAGCTGAACTTGTCCCCTGACCACAGACACAGAGTCCAATGTTGGGTCATTAATCAAAACCTTTCCAGCTTGTTAGGAATATCTAAGTACGTGTTTCCTCAACATAGCCTTTCACCCTGTAATGGAAATGTAAATTTTAAAGATCTTCCCTGCCCCTAGGCTAATGTGCACCTGAAGCCTGGGGTGGGAGGCTTGTTTTTCAGTAGATACTTCTTGATTGGCCAGTGAGTCAATAAGGTTGTTACATTCTCTGAGCCAGGAGAAGGCTATATAAGCCCTGATGTGTAGCTTTGTTTTTGGGACTCACTTTGAGAAGTGTTCTGTGATTTGATCTGAGTTCTGGGAAGCCGTTCTTGAGAGTCCCCCGGCTTTGAAAAACCCAGAATGTGGAAACCCAGATGTTGACTGGGTATGGATGTAATGGTTGGACAGTTTGGAAATCTGTCTACTTGATGTTTCTGTCTTGATAATTATGCCTGTATACTTTGAGGTTCAGGGTGCTGACCTTTTCTCCTGAACAAGGTAAACGATATATGTCTGACTGATTAAAGTAAGCTTGTTAACCCATTTTGAGTTGCTTTCCTTTAACAAAGCAGATCCAAGAACCTGTGGTAGCTGCAAACCCTGAGGACGCTTGGGGTGCTTGCTGCTACACACCCCAAGATCACTTTCTGGCAATAATGAACATCCTTCAAGAAAGAATGATTCTTCTTTTTCCCTTTTGTTTTCTTTAAGGCAGAATTGGAAAGTTGTAGCAATACTTCTGAAATACCAAAGTAATCTTAGAATTCTAGTTTAAGGAAAATCCAAAAAGTCAGTTCTACTTAAAGCAAATCCTTAATTGTTATTGTTGGTCTTGGTACCCGTCCCTCCATCTAGACACGACCTTCTTTCCCACTCATAAAGTTTCTAGATTCCTAGAGCAAGGTGAAGAGATTTCTAGCCCAGCAACCAGATTTTCCAGTCATGGTTCTAACACTAACCAGATTGTGTGACTTGGATAAGTCACTTATCCACTCAGGCCCTCAGTTTCTTCATCTATAAAAAAAAGGTAGTTGAACTAAATCATCTTTCTAAGGTCCCTTCCAGCTCTATGATTCTATTATTTGACTCTAGTTCTAAGGTCCCTCCTAAGTTCCAGCATGCTAAGTCATAGTTAGACTATCTTTCCCTTAAGAAAAAATTATGGCCCAATGGTCAGCCTTTTGGATCTAAAACCAAGGACTCCTCAGTATTACATCAAGTTCTGGCATCAACTTTTCTCCCAGTGGGTCCTGCCTCAGTTTGCCCATCCCATTTTAACAGATTTCATGTATGCAATAAAGCCTCGGACTTGTCAGCTTCACATAAAATGAGTTTCCTAGCCCTCAAAAAGAGAGTCAGAAGGGCCAATGGTCAGCTTTTCTGAAGTACTTTGAAAGTGAGGAAACCTTGGGATTATTCCTGTGGTTTTCCTAAACTATTTGCCTCATTCAACATGAGCCATGTGACACTGTGTTTGAAATGGAACAGGTAATTGCTTTGAAAGAGCAGGAAGCAAATGACTTTGATAAGCACAGGCTCTGCTTTATACCTGAGCTAGTTTTCATTATTGAAATCTTATTAGAGTACATACCTGGCCAGGCCTGGAGACAAGTTCATAGTACCCTTTGAAAAATGTCGACACTCCTATAACTCTGGCCACCACCAAGGCAAAGAGAAACACAGATCTGCCGCCTAAACTACTGGTGTCAAATTCTAATATTTTTATTTATTTTGTTAAACGGTTCCCAATTACATCATAATCTGGTTCAGGAACAGGCACTATATCTGATGCATCTTGTCCACACAATGCCAACACTGGGGAAATCCAAGAGAAGCTACTCTATTTTCAGAATACAATGCAAATCAGTTCAACAAACAACAATTTACTAATCACCTACTGTGGACCATGCATTTTACTAAACACTGCAGATACAGAGACACAAATGAAACAACCCATGGTCTCATGAAGCTTACATTCTACTAGGGGAGAGGAGGGCAGGAGATAATATCTACACAAATAAGTATAATAAGAAAAATTCAGGACAGAAAAACCACTAGCAATTAGAGATAGGGGGAAACTTCAGAGAGGAGGTAGCACCAGAGTTAAACCTTGAAGAAAGGCTAAGATTTAAATATGGATGGAAAAGTAAGGAATTTTAGGCATGGAGAGTGGTTTGTGGTAAGGGTTGTTAAAGTGGGGTCCATGAACTTGGATGGGAAGAAATGCATCCTTATTTTCACTAACTAAAATTTAATATTTCCTTTAATTATTTAAATTAGTCTGAGAAGAGACCATAAGAGTCCATGACATAAAAAAGTTTTAGATCCATGATCTTTGGGAATGCAAAGAGGCAAAAATGGAGTAGTGAGTTTAAGGAACGGTTACTAACCTACTTTAGCTGGAATGGTAATCTGTGCATATATAACATGTTATTTTAGATGTTAGGAACACAAAAATAAAGCATTATACATCATACCTGCATTCAAGAAGTTTACAATCTACTGGACTAGGATATACAATATATACACAGACAAGTACAATAAAAGGTGGGGTGTGCTACAGACAAACAAGGTGCTTCTCCTTTAACTAAACTAAAAATTGATTACATATTGACTTGACTGGCATGGCTTATGGACCTCCTGGCTCCCTTCTCTACTCATTCTCTCCTTTGATTCTACCCTAACCTGAGAGGCCCATCCCAAAGCCTCTTCTTTTTTTTTTTTTAATTTTATTTTCCCCCCTTGAATTCCCTTAAAATCAAAACAACTCTGAGGCACCACCTCACCCCTATCAGATTGACTAATATGCCAAAAAAGGAAAGTGATAAATGGTAGAGAGGATGTAGGAAAATTGGGACACTAATACACTATTGGTGGAGTTATGAACTGATCCAACCATTCTAAAGAACAATTTAGAACTATGCCCAAAGGGTAACCAAACTGTGCATACCCTTTGATCTATCAATACCACTACTAGGGCTGTATCCCAAAGAGATCATAAAAAAGGAAAAGGACCTGCATGTACAAAAATATTCATAATAGTCCTTTTTGTGGTAGCAAAATATTGAAAATTGAGGCGATGCCCATCAATTGGGGAATGGTTGAACAAGGTGTAGTATATGGATGTAATAGAATACTATTGTGCAATAAGAAATGATGAACAGATTTTAGAAAAACCTGCAACTGATGCAAAGTGAAATGAGCAGAATCAGGAAAACATTGTCCACACTATCAGCAATATTGTGTGATGATCAGCTATAAATGACTTAGCTCTTCTCAACAACACAATGATCCAAGACAAGTTCAAAGGACCCAATGACAGAAAACGCTGTCCACATCCAGATAAAGAACTGATGGACTGTGGATCCAGATCAAAGCATACTTTTTTTTCACTTTATTTTTTCTTGTTTTTTTTTTTTCCCTTTTGATGTTCCTTCTTTCACACCTGTGATTAATATGGAAATATGTTTTACATAATTGCACATATACAACCTATAATTGCCTACAAATTGCCTACCATTTTAGGAAGAGGGAAGGGAAGGGAGGAAGGAAGAAAAGTCTGGAACTCAAAATCTTGTAAAAATGAATGCTAAAAATTGTTTTGACATAAAGTTGGGGAAAAATTAAATACTCTAAAAAAAACCACAGACAACAAAGAGTGCCCTTAGGCTATTCTTTAAGACTATAAATTGCAGAAAAGGTACTGGCTAACCTCTTTGGTAGAGGACATTTCTTTATCTTGGATTTCTCTATACCAGGGAAACCACAGGTCCAATCCATAGGCCCAATTCCTTAGAAAAGCTCATGGGGGGGGGGGGGGAGAGGCAGGGAGTGCAACCAGCCCTGACTGAACTAAGAGGAAATAAGATATGTCCATACCTATCTGGAAAGAAAAGTTGGCACACACTGAAGGAAAGAACTGAGGTGGTAGTATAAGCAGTAAATGGTGCAATTGGTTTCTAGATCTTGGCAGTTAACAAAACTAGAGATAGAGTAGAAGGATAGAAGTTAGGGTTAGCTAGGAGCAGTCCTTCATTCCCATCTGCACTATCCTAGCACACAGGGCACTGAAGCCAAACTTTAGAGCATAGGATTTAAAAGTGGAAAAATACCAAAAACATGATCTGGTCCATGATCTGGTGTCAAACATGCAGCAGGCTTGGAACATTCCCAAGTGGTCCCAAATCAGACTAAAATTTAAGGGTGAAATATTTCACAAATAAATAAAAAGACAGTAAAACACAGATAATATAAGTGAAGATACAGTCCACCAGGATTCATTTCTATTTGAGTAGGATATCATTGATCTAATCCAACAGCTTCTGCAGCTAGGTAGCCCAGAGGCTAGAGCACTAGGTCTGAAGTCGGAAAGTACTGAGTTCAAATTAAGCCTCAGATACTTATTAACTGCGTAACCCTGGGCAAGTCATTTAGCCTCTGTCTTTCTTAGTCTCTCCCCCTGTAAAATGAAGATAATAAAAGCACCTACTTCACAGGGTTTTATGAGGATTAAATGAGATACTATTTTTAAAGTGCTTAGTACAATGCCTGGTACATTTAATAAATATTTACTTCTTTTCTTCCTTTCTTTACCTTTTCCCTCCTCCCTTCCTCCCTTCTTTCTCATCTTTCTTCCTTTTATCCTTCCTTCCTCCCTTCTTTCTTTCCTTCCTTCTTTTCTATGGATGAGAGAGGCTCAGAGAAGAAAAATTATTAGATTCTTAGATACCTTAGAGGTAGAATTTGAACCCAGCACTCACTATTCCCACCATACCACTTCACTAGAGTGTAAAAAATATCCACATTTCTTCTATCTTCACAATTTTGTCCTGACCTGGTCTCAAGTACGCATCAGCTCTTCATAGTTTGTAATGGTATCAAACAAAAATAATTTCTCTAAGATCCTACAGACCCATTTAATTGTGAGTGGGGGTGGTGGAGGGGTGTCCTAGAGTAAGAGCAATTCAGGATCTCACCGTCTGGCTGAATGGGTCAGAAAGTAATGAAATATGCGGCTTGGTAAAGAACTACTCAGATGAAATAGTAAAAAAGTGTCAATAAGATGTATTCACAGTTTGACTACTGATAAGTTTTTTAGGGATGTAAATAAAAAGAGGATAAATTTGTGTGATAAGGATCAGTGAAGATAATAAGGCCTACCTGGGATTGAATCTACAACCTTGAGATATAAGAGGAGAATGGTAAATAGCCTGAAAAATGAAGATCAAAGTTCAATTTCAGTTTGGAAAATATTAAGCCACCAGCGAACAGATCTGTCGAGGTTAGTGACCATTGTAGGTCACTGGGGAATGTGAATTCCTTGAGGGCAGGGACTGTGCTGATTTTTGTATGTGTCCCCCTATTGCCACTATGTGGCTGGTTAATTTTTAACAGTTAGCAAATTATATTAAATGTTTCAATATTTAATTAACATAAATTATTTATGTAATAGCTTCTTAATGAAATATAAATTTAAAATATTCCCGAGTTTGTTTAAATAACATTTAATTGATGTTAAATATTAAGTGTTTATTAACTCAATAAGTATTTATTAACCATATGTACTGTGTTTGCGGATAGATTGTGTGAGGTCAGTATTTTGTAGAATAATGAGAACACAGAACCACTGGAATATCTATCATAGAATCATAGCTCTAGAGTCTAGGGCTAGAAGGAAACTTAAAGGCCTCCTAGGACAACCCTCTCATTTTAAATATGAGGAAACTGAGGCCCAAGCAGGTTCAGTGCCTTCCCCAAGGTCACATAGGCAGTGTAATTTCTCAGATTTGAATGAGGGTCCAGTCTTCTTTTTACTGTAATACACACTAGATATTAGAATAAGTCCAATGCTCTGTGCTAGCAGCTTGTAATATGGTGATGAAATAAGGCCTTCTCCCTCCCCTCTGGGAGCCTACTATTTAATTCTCAGTGTACATATGCACATCATGAAAACATCTTTTTAAAAGGGGGGGAGGGGCTCGGTAGTGCAATGAATAGAGCACCTGAATAGAGGACCTGAGTTCAGACATTTAACATTTACTAGCCCTGTGATCTTGGGCAAGTCACTTAACCCCAATTGCCCTGCCTTCCTCCCTACAGAGAGAGAGAGA
>NW_027187352.1:20403595-20411616 GCF_028583685.1 Petaurus breviceps papuanus
TAGAAGAAGAAGAAGAAGAAGAAGAAGAAGAAGAAGAAGAAGAAGAAGAAGAAGAAGAAGAAGAAGAAGAAGAAGAAAATGAGAAAGAACAAACATTATGGATAAAAACAAACTAAAAAGTAAAGGTATAGGGTGTTGTTGGGTTTTTTCCCCTTGAAAGAACTTTTTCTAAAAAAGAAAAAAGCAATAAAAGACTTTGATGTTTGTAGGATTTCTTGAAAGAAAAACAACACTATACAAAGGGCTCATATAAAGCTGTCAGGGGTTGGTTTATTAAAAATTTCACTTTGTAGGGAAGCGGCATCTTGGGTTCCCCTAATTTAAAGAAAGAATAATGAATTCCTTTTTTTTTCTTTTGGTTGTTTTTGATCTTAAGGGTCAATAACCAAGTTGGAGTATAGCAGAGTAGCCCAGTGCTGGCCTCTGGGGAATTTTCAATCTTGACCAGAGAAAATGAAAAACACACATTTATTTCACAATGCTTCTAATTTTTCACTTGAAAATGGTGCCCATGGTGTACAGGAAATTGCTAGTGGGCAAAGCCTGTTTTTCTTCTTAATAACTTCATATTACTGTATATATTCCTTTAAGGAGGATTATTGCAGCCCTCTCTATAAATGAAGATCTTGCATTTTCTCTGAATACAAAGTGTACCTATGTGAAAATATTGATGGGTAGCCACAGGCATATATTATAATTCCAACTTAATCAGAGATTATGCTTACCATGTTTAGATTTCCAAGCTCTTTAAAATGAATACAGTGGATGATGATTTTTAAAAATGAAACAATAGAGAATGCATAACATTTTTCATGAATACCCCAATACCTTTATTAAGAACCAGATGGCATTAGAACCAAATCAGGGGTGTTCCTGTAAATGTTCCAGTGTATACATGTAGGTAGGAAAGAGCAGAGGTTATTTTCAGGACAGTCTTTATTTTCTTTTGTTATAGCATTTTTATAAAGGTAGACTTTGATAGAATGCTAGAACTGGCAAGGACTTAAGAGACCATTTAGTCCAACTCCTTCCATTTACAGATAAGGAAACTGAGACCTAAGGAAGTAAAATGACTTTTCTATGATCACACAAGTAACTAATGGCAGAGTAAAGCAAGAGTCCAAATTTCCTGACTCCCAGTCCAAAATGCTTTTTAAATACCACTCTAACAAATGATTTTCGCTATCCACAAATAAATCAGAAAGCATTAAATACCTACTATATGTCTTTTGTTGTTGTTCATTTGTCTCAGTCACGTCCAACTCTTTGTGAACTCATTTGGGGTTTTATTGGCAAGGATAATGGAGTGGTTTGCCATTTCCTTCTCCAACTCATTTTATAGATGAGGAAACTGAGGCAAGCAGAGTTAAGTGACTTGCCCAAGGTCACACAGCCAGTAAGTATCTGAGGCAGGATTTGAACTCAGGAACATGAGTCTTCTTGACTCTAGGCCAAGCACTCCATCCACTGTGCCACCTAGCTGCTCTACTATGCACCTGGTACTATACCAAGCACTGGGGATACAAATAAGAAAAAGTATCTGCCTTCAAAAAGCTTACAATCCAACGGGGAAAGACATTGAAAAGGAAGCTCAAAACGGGATGGGGCACACCATGGGAGAGACATTATGTTAATGCAGTGGAAACCAATGAGATTCTGATGTCAAATGAAGAGTTACCTGGGATGTTCTGAGCTCTCTACAGAGGAAGGCTTTGGGAGGAACTTATTGCTCCACCCTCCAATCAGAAGACAGAGGCAGCTGACAGTACCAAGAAGATGCTGGATATCAAAGCTGAGTCAATCTGAATGACAATGAGATTTTAGCTGATAAGCCATGATGTTTGTGGAGTCAGTGTCAGAATGAAGCAGTTATTGACGGAAAGTGAAGAGTTCCTTGTAAAGATCTGAAAGGTAGATTTGGGGTCAGAGGACCTGAACTTGAACCCCGGCTCTATCACTTATTGAACGATAAATCAAAACATCCTTTTATTAAGCATCTCTTATATGCCAGGTATTATACTAAGTGCTGGGGATGCAAAAAGGTGGGTGAAGTATAATAAACATGGAAATGTAGGTAGAAATCAAAGGAGTTTGTACTTTAGCCTAGAGTCACTTAGGGATTCACTGGAGTTCTATGAGAAAAGGAGTGACTTTGGTCAGACCTGAGCATCAACAAGTTATTTAACCTCTCTGGGCCTCAATTTCCCCATCTGTAAAATGAAATAGTTAGACTAGATCATCTCTAAGACTCCCTTCAGATCTAAATGTATAATCCTATGCCTCCACGATATCTGAAACTCGGTTCAGAAAACAGCAGAGACCAGCTTGCCTTGGTTTTGGTTAATGGAAGATGAGTTTTTCCCAGTTACCAATGGACTGAGGCAAGGTTGCCTGCTTGCTCTCATGCTTGCAGCATGATGTTTTCAGTGATGTTGTCATATGCCTTCAAAAAGGATGAAAATGGCATCAGTGAGCTCTAGACTTGGAGTCAGTAGCAATTTGGATTCGAACTTCCCAAATTTCCTCATATGGAAAATAGGGCTAATAATTCACCAAACATTTATGGTATGATGGAAGAGCATTGGCTCTGTAGAAAGAGGATCTGATATCAAATCCTGACATTTAACTACCTGTGTGATATTGGGCAAGTCACTTACCCTCACTGAGCCTCAGTTTCCCCACTTGTAGGTGGCCTCTTAAGTTCTTTCCCAGCTCTAGTCCTATGATCCTAAGTGCCTGATGAGTGCAAGGTATTATACAAAGATAAAAAGTATAACAGTACCTGCTCACAAGGAGCTTACAATCTATAAGGTATGGGGTGGTGATGGGGAAATAATTTACACAAATAAGTAAAATAGCAGGTAATATAAGGAAGGATAATAATACCTGCAGTACTTTATGAGGATCAAATGAAGCCATTTATGCGAAGCACTCTGCAATACTTAGGTACTATATGTCAGTTATTGTGATTATTACTATAACTAATCATTATGCTCTTTATCGCATGAAATCTCTGTGACTTGGCAATTCATTTACCCATCTTTGCCTCATTTTCCCCTTTTGTAAATCACTAATCCCTCCATCCCATCCTACTCTCATTGATTCTCATTGATACTAATATCTCCTTTCAGATCACGCATAGAATTTTGCTTTACACCTCACCTTTTTGATTTACTTATGTAATATGGTATATCATAGTTATAAATATTTGTGCCTGTAATGGGAATGCAAATTTTAAGATCTTCCCTGCCCCTAGGCTAAAGTGCACCTGGAGCCTGGGGTGGGAGGCTTGCTTTTCAGTAGATACTTTTTGATTGGCCAGTGGGTCCATAAGGTTGTTACATTCTCTGAGCCAGGAGAAGGCTATATAAGCCCTGATGTGTAGCTTTGTTTTGGGGCTCACTTTGAGAAGTGTTCTGTGATTTGATCTGGACTCTGGGAAGCTGTTGTTGAGAGCCCCCCGGCTTTGAAAAATCCAGATGTTGAAACCCATATGTTGATTTGGTATGGATGTAATGGTTGGACAGTTTGGAAACTGTCTACTTGATCTGTTTTTCTGTCTTGATAATTCTGTCTGTATACTCTGAAGTTTGGGGTGCTGACCTTTTCCCCCTGAACTAGGTAAACGATATATGTTTGACTGATTAAAGTAAGCTTGTTAACCCATTTTGAGTCACTTTCCTTTAACAAAGCAGATCTAAGAACCTGTGTTGGCAGACACCCTGGGGATGCTGGGGTGCTTGCTGCTGCAGTGCCTTATTATTTAATCTTCTTATCTCTTCCAAGTTCCTAGTCTGACAAATGAAAAACCCAAGAGACAGAGTTTCTGGAGATTAGCCAACAATCAATAAATTGATGGTTAGTGGTTTCTTGCAGTAACCAAAGACAAAACCAGGGAGAGCCTGAAAGCCTTAAATACTTTTGTAAAAGGGAATGCCCAGCAAGTGAAAATCAACCCTGATTGGTGGACATTTAATGAGGAAATGGACTAGAAGTCTTCAGCTCCTCCTGCTGAGAACAGTTGATTACAGCAGTCTGGACAAGTGAATCCATCTCCATCTGGACCAGTCTAGTTGGTTTTTTCCTTCATGAGCTGGGTCACCCTAAGCTTTAGTGGAGGGGTACAAGGAAGGGGGATCCTTTCCCAGGGTAAGAACTCACCCCAAACTGGATCAGTTTACACTCAAAACAGAATTTACCTCCTAGTTCTGTGGGGTCCCACCCAAGATTGAAGAGCACATTCTTTGAGGGATAGGACAGTCGCATCAATAAGTCCTGTCTTTCAGAGACTGATTTTTTACAGGGACTGGGCCTTAAATGAGGAAATAAAGGAGAAAAGTCTGGATCCCAAATTAATAACTAGTTATTAATGTAACAGTAAAATAATTTCTCTCACTATTACAATGCTCTGAACACAGTAGGCACTTAATGTTTGTTGAATTGCCTGAAAGGCAGTATATGGTATAGTAGATAGAAGGCTGACCTTGTAATCAAAAAGGGAAATATGTTCCAATCCTGCCTCAGTCACATACTAGATCCATACAAGTCTCTTAGCCCACCAGAGCCCTCAGCAACTTTTTAAATTACAGTTGCCAATCTGCAATGATGGTTGAAATTGTTGTTTAAAAAGCAGTGGTTAGATTTAAGAGATAGAGAAGTCAAATGAAACTCTCCCCAATTCATCCCCCCCTCCCAAAAAAAATCTCAGCCCATCAATGAGTATCTCTTCAGTTGCTTACTGAATTATGTCATTATGTCCTTTAGAATGTAAGCTTGCTGAGAGTCAGGACTGTTTCATTTTTGTCTTTGTATTCCTAGGATTTAACAAAGTGCTTGGATTAGATGTTTGTTGAATTGAATCCAACAGTGCTTAGCACAGGGCCTGACACATAGTAGGAGCTTAATAAATGCTTACTGACTGAATTGAATATATCCCATATTTAAATCTAAATACTACTGGAAGAAGCAGCAGAGAATCACAGATTTTTTGAGACAAAAGGGACTTCAGAATATAGATTAACAGAACATAGAATATAAACTCTTAGACCAGATGGGGACCTTAAACATAATATGGATCAACTTCCTCCTTTTATATAAGTAAACTGAATGCTAGAAAGGTTGAATGATATGTCCAAAGTCATACTGCTAGTTAGTGCCAGAACCCGGATTAGACCTTTAATTTGTATTTTTACCATGCTGGTAACCAGCAAGAATATCTTATCAGTCACTAATATGTTAGCATGAATAAGTGTATCAGATACTTTTCCCAAAGCATACTTTGATGAGAACACCAGAGAGAAAGCCCTTTCATGGAATAAATCATCTAACCTGTCTTGGTGATCTTCAAACTTCCAACCCTTTTGCAATGACTCCAAAAGGCAGCCAGAGGGTGAGGTTGACGTATGTACAAACATCTTATAACCCTTTCCCTTATCCCTTCTACACTTCTCTCAGACTGCATGTTTTGTGGTGTCTTTTCTCCTTCATGGTTGCCCTAGGTTTTCATTTTAGCCTGAGTTCACCTAGATACAGTATGGGTAGGGGAGTGAAGAGGTTGAAAACAAAATTGGTCCAGGAATGCCTATTCTGAAGTAACTAAAGAAGAGGGGGCAGAACAGGGCATGAGTGCTGTAAGCCTGGAGGTGGCACATAGGGGAGACTGCATTGATCATAAACTTCAACAGCTTTGCAAGTTTGCCTGGGAGCCATGAGCTACTCCTACAGAAAAGACTTCACAAGGGCCCACCAGGTGTGCCTTAGGCCTCTATGGAGTAAGTCAAGATACTGCAGGAGAATCTTGCTCTTTACCCCAGCCAAGTTTCTATTTTCCAAGCAGGAGAAAAAAACATTTAAGATGAGCATAAAGTGCTCAAATGAGGATCGTGCAACCAAACTAAGAGATCAGCAAAATTTCCAGTCTGGAAGGTGAGATGATATCATGGGATCCTCTCAGAGGTGGGAGGAACTTTAGAGATCAGCTGGTCCCAAACCCCTCATTTTACAGATGAAGAAATTAAGGCCCACACAACAGACAAGACAAAGTCAAACAGATGAGGAACGGGAGAACAGGGATTTGAACCCAGGTCTCATGATTCCCAGACAATTCAACAAATCTTCATTAAGTACTTACCCCAAAGGGAGTGCCTGGCCAGGTACCTTGCTACTCAACAGTCAGCTAGGAAGCCGGAAGGTTTAGACTGTTCAGAGCAAGGGGCCAGGCACCACATAAAATAAAACTTTTTAAGATAAATTTTAATCCCAACCTTCCAACGCAGCCTTACAGTCTACAAGATTAAGTCCATTTATTAATGAGTATTTCTTATGTGCCAAGTACAGTACTAATCTCTGAGTATATATGGACAAAAATTAAAACATTCCCTTCCTGCAAGGAGCTTACAAACTAAGAAGAAGACATGATGGTACACATATAATTGCGATACAATTATACATATAATTGCAATACAAAACTATGCTTGGGAAGTTCGTACAAAGAGCAAGTAAAACGGTACGTGAGGTAGGAAGAGGGGCAGTCTGGAAGACTTCCTGGAGGTAGTGACATTTGAATTGGGCTTTAAGGGATGGGAAGGAATTCGGGGAGGAGAGGGTGGTGGCAAACAGAATAGAGTGATCTTTTCACGCTGCACTCACAGCAGACTGTCAGCAATCGCAGAGACTGGGTGCAAAGCCAGCTCCACGTGGGGAGGAGGAGGCTCGGAGAAGTCTGGAGCATGTTGGAGCGGGAAAGGTTTGGTGCTAAATTCTCTCGGGGGGAAATGGGAATGGGGTGGCGCAGAAGAGTTGTGAGAAGCTTAGCAAAAGCAGGTTGCACCTGCGAGGGAAGCGTTGCAGGACCGAGCTCTCGCTCCTCCAGCCACCCACGCAGAAGCAACCTTAGGTCCGCCGGGCAGCGGTCGACTTCAGGCTTTCATCAAGGGACTGAGAAGGAGCAGAGAAGGAGAGAGAAGGAAAGAGAAGGGGGAAGAAGGAGGAGGGGGAAAATGGAGATGAAGAGAACGGGGAAAGGATGGGGAGAAGAAGGAGAGGAAGGGGGGAGAAATTGGGGAAACGGGAAAAACAAGAAGGGAGGAGGGGGAGAGTGGAAGGAGGGGAGAAAGGGGAAGAGAAGGCGGAAAGAGGGGGAAAGAAGAGGGAGGGTGGGGAGGAGTAAAGAAGGGGAGGAGAAAAGAAGGGGGGAGGTGAAGGAGGAGGAGCCGGTGGAGGGAAGCCGGCGGACTCTGAGCTACCCCCTGCCCAGCAAGCACACACATACACATACACACACACACACACACACGCACACACATATACACACACGAGCGCGCGCGCGTCCTCACTGCCACTACCCGCCGGGAGGTGCAGAGATGGGAGCAGCCCACTCACTTCCAGTGCCCACACCTGTCTGAGCGCGCCCGGGCGCACGGAGCTGGGTCGGGGCGCAGGGATGCGAGGCACGGGGTGAGTATGCTTCTGGCTTTAAGGAGAGGGGAGGTAAGCTGCGGGCCGGCAAGGGGGCAGCCAGGCAGATCTGAGCAGTTTCTAGGCTCTACTCGCCCCCACCCCACCCCGGGCTCCTCACAGCCGAACTCCGCGCTCTGCCCTCCCTCGTTCCCTGTCCGAGTGAAGGGGGACCTGAGGCAGGGATTGCGCTCCTCTTGGTAAAAGTCATTGCCCCAGACCTGCTCCCGGGCCAGGCGGGGCGGGGCAGCTCAGGGAACTAGGGGGCCCACCGACTGTGAACTGCGGCTGGAAACGGGACAAAGGAAGGGGGTGAGTGCCGCTTGACTGACTGACGGGCAGGCAGGCCGACAGACTGGCGGACACACAGACCGGCGGACACACAGACAGACAAATGTCTGGCTATAAACCGGGAACGCTGCCCCATCACTGCCTCTGTGATGGGGAAGCTCCCACCGGTCGGCCCAAGCCTGGAGGACGCTGTTAGGACTGTCGCTGAAGTTGTTAACTGCTCCGGGAAGCTTTAAAATGGAATATACAATAATATCCCGTGTCTCACCATTTAG
>NW_027187352.1:20411716-20539498 GCF_028583685.1 Petaurus breviceps papuanus
GGGAGGGGGGAGGGGAAATTTGTGTGCTTACTTTTTTGTATGGGTGAAGTGGAAACTTGTCCTGGACAGAGACAGAGTGGTCCAGTGGAAATAGTTCTAGACTAGGTGATAGGAAGGGTATCTGAGATCTAGGCTTCTCTGCCGCTGACTTGTTGTGTGACCTTGGACAAGGCATGGCACGGGATTTATACACACACACACACACACACCGCCTCAGTTTCCTCTTCTGTGATATGGAGGGAGGAGTTTTGGAGTAGATCTCTGAGGCCCTTTCCAGTTCAAACAGTCTAGGATTCAATGAAATATGCAGCAGGATTTGAGAAATAATCCCGAGGATGATCGTTCTACTTGAGAGTGGAAAAAGACAGCTGACATTAGGGGAAGTCTGTTGAGGTCAAGGTGTAAGTGGGTGAATGCTTTCAAAAATACACTTTTTCTCCTTTGATTTTGCTCCCTTTCCTGAGTGTGTGTGTGTGTGTGTGTGTGTGCGTGTGTGTGTGCGCGTGCTCGCCCTCGCGCCTGTGCCTGTGTGCAAGTGCTTATTTTTACAAAGTGCTGTGGATCTATGAGTGGAAATTAATGTTTAACTCTCAGGCACAAGATTGTGAACACACCCTAGTAGAAGAAAAATTGAGGCTTTGGTTTCCTTCCATCAAGACCTCCTGTCAACATATTATCAACAGTTTCTGGAAGAGAAGATTTTTTTTTCTTTCGGCTGTAACCATTTCTCATGGGTTAACTTTTAAATAGAAAGCAGGAGAGCAAAGGGGAAGCAGTGGAGAGAGACTTTAAAGGAGCTGGACGTCCTCCTGAAGTGCTCTGTTTAGAAATACAAATAGGCTCTGGTCGATTATCTCCTGAGAAAGCAACTGATAAAAATCATGTTTGTTTTATTTCCCATTGGGTGACACCCATGAGACTTTAGAAGCAGCCCCTGCAGCTGGTGAAAAGTCTGCCTGCTCATAAAGGAGCAATGTTGATGTATGAGATTGTTGTACCCTGAGGTCCTAGAGCTCGAAAGTACCTCTGAGCCTTTAAATTCTTGAGGAGATATGCCAATGTCAGAGTAACCTTTTTAGCTTGTAGGGAACAACTATGAGGGAAGAAAAGAACTTGCATTTCTTTTTTCCAGTCAGACTCAGCAGCAGCCCAAAAGCTCACACTCTTCCCATAGCTCTTATTAATCATGTATTTTTTTTTAAGGATAGCATTTGTGTACATTTGTCTGTAACAGTACTGACCTTCCCCTTCACCTAGTAAGTTCAAAGTGTGAATTTAAAATAGAGTATATTTGTTAGGGGAGGGGAGGCAGGCCACCTTACCAAATCATCTAAGAGAGTCAACATAGTTGTAAAAACTTTAGCTTCCTGACTATAGATACACTATAGTTTTAAATTGTGTCGCACCTTTCATAAAGCCAAATAATTTGGTGCCGTCTTTCATGGCTTATGAAAACTTTTTTTTTCCTTCCCCAAACTCAGAAGCAATAGGACAACTATATATCTCATTTTGGGAACATTCCACTGCTTATCCGGTTCAATTCAGAATATGAATGCATTTTGTCCTCTCTAGAGTATGTGCCAAAATGCCCATTAGTGTGTGTCCCAGCAAGCTGCTGCTGCCGGAACCCAGTCCACCACTAGTAGGTGTCAGGTTTTCTAGCTCATTGATTTTTGTATGCCCCAAGGATGAAAGGCTTCAGTCTGAGTTCATGCAAAACTCCCTTTGACTCCTGGGAGACATTTTCTTGGGGTCTTACCTGTGAATAAGTTTTATAGTCTCTAGTTTTTTCCTACCGGCTGGGTCCTCAAAATTGAGTCATGCATTGAGCCTCCTCTTTGGCACAAAGGAAGTAAGATCTTGCCATTCACTATCATTCATTAAAATTCTGTATTTCCCTGTGCTAGACTTTCTGCTATTCTTAAACCATTCCATGGTTGGTTCAGCTTTCCTTTAACAGGTTCTCTGACTCAGGAAAATGAGAATAAGCCTCTCTCCCTGGTCTTGTTCATTTCAGGTATTTGCTTTTGGAGCTAGCCTGCTTTTTAACTAACTGGTCTATGCCCCTGGCTTCAGACCCCATGGAAAAACTTTCTTCATCTTTCCAAACTATAACCACAACATTTGTCTTTACAAAATTTTACACTGTTTCTTTCAGTAAGTACTGTTTTTACAGTGGTTACAGCACATTATAAGGTGCACAATTAGAAAACTCTTACTAAGCAGTAAATTTTCTCTCCACTACTTGTTTGCCATTGGAAGGAGGCTAACTCATTTCCCTAAGTACTTGGCACAGAAGAGGTCTGTGTTGTGGCAGCTAGGTTTGCTCTCAGATGTTGCCCTCAGGCTTGGACTTCCATGAATCTGTATTGTATAACTGGTTTTTGTTACTGGTTATCTGTATTATATAGCTGGTTATTGTATAATTTGGAGAAGTTGTTATTCCCAAAGAAACATTCCTTCTTTGCTATGATTTCAAGCAAGTAAACTGACTGGACTTTTAAAAAAGTTCCCATCAGGATGCTGAGAGAGTAAGATTGCAGAGACAGGAGGGAATAGTCCCAGCTGATAGTCCCCATTCTTATGGTTACTATCCCAATTAATCCCCACTATAAAGTAACACTGTAAGGCCAGTGAGACCAAGGCAAGTCTCTTAACCTCTGTGTGCCTAAGGCAATTCCCTAAGATTTATTTATGAAGTCATAGAGAATTGCAGTAAATGGGGGGAGTTTCCCAATCTGCAGAAATCCTTGATCCTCCTTGAGTACAAGTATAAAAGGGACAGAATTGTGTCATACAGTAGAATAATCGCTGGCTCTAAAATTCAAGGCTTTAGGTTCAAAGCCTGAACCTGTGTGACATTGGCCATTTACTCTCTCTAGACCTCAGTTTCCTCATCTATATAATGAGAGGATTGGACCATACTTGTAAGGTCCCTTCCACCTCTAAATCTATCATTCTGTGATGCTGTCACAGTTACACATGTTAAATGAGTCAGATTTATAAAACTAGAAAATTTTCTGTAGTATAGGATGTTGAATTGAGAAAATGTTTGCTTAGCTAAATTTTCCATGTTGCTTCTCCTTTGTCATTATAAAGTGTTGTATGAAAGTACTTAGTGAGAAACATTGGAGTGTGCATGTATGTATATCAAGTAACTATTTCTGGCAAAGCCTTGGACTTGGAAATGAAACCACACAGACCACAGTTTTCTTCGGGAAAACTTGGATAGATTGGTCATAAGATTTGGAAATTGCCATTCTTTCTATAAAACATGCTTTCCTTTGCTATAAGATGATTCATTCATAAGCATCCCTTTAGTCTCTCTTATTTTCTTTAACTCACGAGTGGCCACTTTGATGCTAGAATTGGAAATATGGTTATTACAATCCTGTTTAAAGCTTATTTTATATTAGTATAAACTTTTATAAGTGGAAAAGTAAGTCTACCTAAAGTTAATTAAAATGAAAACAATGGTCATTTGTCCCCTGTTGACTTACCTAGGAACAGTGGGATTGGAGTCCTTTTTTGTTGTTGTTGTTACAATTCTGGCACTGCTAACTGTGTTGACTGTGGGCAAGCCACTTAACTTCCGTGCTAGGCAGCTAAGATTCAAAATTGCCAAGAAGGTAGAAAGAGTTTCCTCACCTGGTGATCTAACTTATATCTGTGAGATCACAGGTCCGGTCCCTGTTCTTGTCCCTTTTGGCTTTCTGATTAATCAACAAACTTTAAAAGTACAAGCTCTGTGTCAAGCCTAGGGATACAAATTCAAAAGTGAGACAATTCTTGCCTGCCAAAAGTTTAGATTTGACTGAGAAGATACCACAGATCCTCCTAAATCCAGAAAGTAGAATATAGATACAAAATGAATAAAAAGTTATGGGAAGTTGGGGGGGAACAGGGGACACTAACAATGGGGCATGATCTGAGCCTCAGTTTCCCCATCTATAAAATATTGGTAATACTTGATAGAGTGCTGTGAGAGGAGAACTTCATAAACTATAAGGCAGCCGTTATGTATGAACTGTTACTATTATAACAATAATTGATGTGTGAGTACCTGAGGGAAAGAAGATATGTAGAGCTAGAAGGGATTTTAGGAGTCACCTCTTTTTTTTTCTCTTTTTTCTCAGAGGAGGAAACTAAGGGCCCAAACCATGTCTCTGGTCATTCAAATGTTATGCAAGATAGTAAATGGCAAAGCTCCTCTTACTCTAAATTCAGCCTTCTTTGTAGTATGTGTGTGTGTGTGTGTGTTTGTGTGTGTGTGTTAGTCACAATGAGTATCAGTGTGTTACAAGGGGCTTTGAGGGCAGGAATGAATCAATTTGGGGAAATCCTAGAGTAGACAGAGACAGATAAATCATTTTCCCTAAAATACGTTTTCCTAGGCATATCTAAGCATAACCTCCCTTCACATTCCTGAAAGCTGCCCTCTTCTGGATGAAATCTGCAGGTTTTCTGGACAAATTGAGGAAGCCAGATCACCCGCAGTGTAGGATCAGTTAACAATGTAAACTTTCCTTTTTCCTGCTGCCTCCACCCTCCATAATCCTGCTGAGTTAGTGCTGAGTAAACCATCCAAGGCTGCAAAGGGCAAGATAGACTATGTTTGTAAACAAAGTGACTATGTAACCAACCAGGAGTGTAGAGATCAAGGACAAAGCCGACCCTTGGCATGTTCTAGGGTACTTGTGAGTGGTTTGTTGGGAGATGAAATTAAAAACCCAGAAAGAAGTTGAATGGCTATTAATACCAATTGTAATAAATTCCCTACAACCAGAAGAAATTCCCCTAGAAATAAATCCAGATATTTGTAGGGGGAAAGGCTGCTAAGAAAATTAATAGTGTAAATATTAAACATAGAAAATATCAAACCTGTTGGCCTTTGATGCACCAGTTAGACCCATGTTTGGGACTAATGACCTTCTGCCTTAGCTTTGAGGGGCTGATTGGGTCATTTAAGAAGCAGTATGAATAGATGGTGGAGTTTGGAATTAGAAAGACTTTAGTTCCAGTCCTGATACTATTTGTGTGACTATGGACAAATGGCTTCACCTCTCTGTTGCCCCAGGCAACACTCCAAAACTATAAATTATGGGGGGGGGAATTAGTCAGTCTATATTGGGGGGGGTTCCATATTAAGAGGTTAGGGGAGAGGCAAAGTAACCAAAAAGAAAGATAAGCCCCTCATCTGAACTTAAATATTTAAGCAGTAAGGATGGTCAGAGTATCTACCAAGGGAGGGAAGCTGCAGCCTTGAGGCCACATGTGGCCCACTAGAGAAGTACCATTTGACTGATTCCATAATTCACAAAACACTGCACTTGAGGACCTAAAGGGTTTCATTGCAGGATCCCCACCTCTGGGTCCAATCCCCTTATTTTACAAATGAGAAAATTGAGTCCTAAATGTAAATCAATTTATCCATAATCTCACAGATAGCTAGTGGCAAAAACAATACTAGAAACCAGATTATTGGGTAGAAGGGCAGCCTGAAGTGAGGGAGAGTAAATTAAAGTCTATTCCTAAAGAAATTCAGTTTAATCAGATGCAAATTTAAATGGTGACTGGAACCAGTAAAAAATGTGCTACCATGGTATTTCAATAAGAAATCAGTCCAACCTACTATGCTACAGTGAATATAGAAGAATGTGGTATAATAAACTTGTAGATTTCTAGTTGCAAATTTGCAAATTCCTAGTTAATTTCATGTGTGTGTTTATGTGTATGTGTATAAACTGGGGCTTTTAAAGTCTATGACCTTGGCCTTCAAAAAAATTTGATGTTCCCTTGTTCAATATCTGTCTATTAATTTGCTTAGTAGCCTGTTTTTCATTAGCTACACAAAGGTGAACATCAGCCAAGCTTCTGGTTAATTTAATAATTACATATTTCAAATGAATTTCTTCTGTATTCGTGAGGATTACCTTGAGAAGTATCTACTGAATTATAGTCAACCAAAAGGCAATGGAAAGGCAAATGCCTTGTGGGTGTTAAGTATGCTACAGCATGCTATCAGTGATGGCTTACACACCAGAAGAGGTATAAAAGACATCTTCAGGGACTTGGGCAACTTGAAGGGGAGGTGAATTGGTCAGGTAGCAAGAGTCAGGACACATATAAGACCTGCATATAAGACAGCATCCATAGGAAAAGGTCCCCAGAATATCAGAGATCCTTTTTTGAAGAATTTCCACTTAGATAAAACTGCTAGTTTTCTCCCTCCCTGACTATCTTATATTTAACTTCTTTTTATCGATTTGAATTTATTCTGTGTGTACATGTAACATATATACAAGTTACATCAGCAGAAGAAGCTTGGGGAGGCTGGGTGGCACAGTGAATAGAGCACCTGTCCTGGAGTCAGGAGTACCTGAGTTCAAATACAGCCTCAGACACTTAACACACACACACACAAAAAAAAACTAGCCATATGACCTTGGGCAAGTCACAACCCCAATTGCCCTCCAAAAAAGCAAAAAAAAAAAGAGAGAGAACAAGCTTATAAGGTCTACACATTCATCAGGTGCCAGTTACATACATAGACATATGCACACATATGTATATCTCTTAACTCTGTTGGAATGAAAGTTTCTTCCTATTTGTATCCTTATTGACTAGCACAAGGTGGATGCATAATCAATGTTTTTGATTGATTGAATGGTTGAGTAACGCAGGATGAGATGTTCTCAGTCAACAGGCGTTTACTGAGACTTAAAGATGTTGGAGAAGCAGTTTGGTCCAGTGAGAAGAGTGTTGGATTCTGGCTCAGGGGTCTGGATCCTGCATCTGCCACTTATAAATCATGTGACCTTCAGCACATCACTTCAGCTTCCTCATCTGTGAAATGAGGAACTGTCACTGTACTTCTTAAACTGTGGGTCACAACCCCATAGGGTCACAAAAAATTTGGCAACAGTAAATGGTTTCTGAATTCACAAGGACCAAAAAATTAATTCAAAATCAAACACAATGAATCTGAGGTGTTTCTGGTAGCACTTGCCCATGTTGAATCAGGCAACTTCCCTTCAACCCTGGTTCAGAACACAAATCACATTCACTTTGCAAATGCCCTCAGGCCACGCAATGCCAACAAACATTACCCACTTGAAAATGGGTCTTGTGTGGCAAAAATTTAAGCTCTGGACTAGAAGACAATAAGGTCCCTTCCAGCTCCAAAACTATGATTCTAAGATCCTTTGTGTTAGAAACTGGTACTACAAAAACAAAGGTGGGAAAGTCTTTGCCCTCAAGAAGTATATCTATTCTTCTGGGACACTACACTACATTCCCACAGAATTACAAGATATATATCAAACAAATACAAGATGAAAATAATCTACAGGAATTTTTATCTCACACATAAAAAGATCACAGATCTACTGAAGTATAATCAATCAGATTACAATTAATTAAATTATAATTAATCAGTGTGAGATTATATCCTAAAGGTGTTAAAATGCCTGATAATGGAGTATTAGTTCACTAAATAGCTTTAGTTAAAGGTGGAAGAATAGGAAGAACCCTGGATTTCTCAGAAGCCCTGAGGTGGGGTCTTTTCTCTTCTACTTACTAATTGTTTGATATAGTACATGTCACTTGACCTCTCTTTTTCCTCAGTTTCTTCATCTGTAAAATAAGGAAAATTATGTTCATACTACCTGCATGACAGAGCTATAAGAGAAAGTGCTTTGTAATCTGCAAAGCACTCTATATACACAAAAGAATTTTTTTATTATAAACTCATTTTTGGCAGCTAGAACAGCTAGGTGGTACAGTGGATAGAGCACCAGGCCTGAAGTCAGGAAGACCTGAGTTCAAATCTGGCCTCAGACATTATTGACTATGTGACCCTGGGCAAGTCACTTAACCCCGTTTGCCTCAGTTTCTTCATTCGTAAAATGAGCTGGAGCAGGAAATGGTAAACCACTCCAGTATCTTGGTCAAGAAAACACCAAGTGGAGTCACGAAGATTCAGATATGACTGAAGAACAACAAAAATTTTTAGCATGGATTTTTTCGAGCATCTTCCCAGTTCAAACTTCCTTAGCACTTTTATTGGTGGATTTTTTTGACCTTTTAAAAAGTTCCAAGGTAAAACTGGATATGACGGAGGAATTTCCATACAATATAGCCCTAACTCATCCTTTTCAGCCTTTGGTGGATTTTGGATTTATTTGCTAGCGGTTATTCTTCTGCCTCACTTAAATCCACTTCACTTGGAAGTCAAGACAGCACCCTCATGATGTCCTTGATCCTCTTAGAGAATGAAAGATAAACCATAACAATCCCTTCTTGAATATTGGATCATTTATACAGTACCTACTATGTGCTAGATACTGAGAATACAAAGACAAAAATGAAACCCTTCTACCCTTAAGGAGTTTAAAATTTAGCCAGGGAAGACAACATGTGTGTGTGTTTGTGTGTATACATGTATATATGTGTGTATGTCTATGTATATAAAGGAGAAACAAGGTAATGGAAGAGGGGGCATCAATAAAGACTTTCCTAGAAAGTAGCATTTAAGATGACCCTTGGAGGAAACTTGGGTTTCTAAAAGGCAAAAGTGAGGAAGTAGGAAATTCTAAAAATTCCACATGTAACAAGGCTGGAAAGTTATTTGGGGGCAAAGTTATGAAGAACTTTAAGTGTTCCATAAAAGAGTATGTATTTGATCCTGTAATTAGAGAGTGACTGGAGTTTAGTGAATAGGGGTGTGATATAGACAGACTTGTACTTTAGGAAAATTACTTGGATAATTTTGCAGAGCATATATTAGATTAAGGAGAGACATGAGTCAGGGAGATAAATTAGGAGGATATTTCAGTAGTCCTGAGAAGTCATGACGACAATTAATTTGGGATAGTGGCTATATGAGAAATTGACATATATGAGAGATGGTGTAATAATAATAATTAGCTAACTTTTATATAGTGATTACTATGTGTCAGGTACTTTGCTAAGTATAGGTATTGTTATTATCCCCATGAGGACACTAAGGCAAACAGAGGTCAAGTGACTTGCCCAGGGTCACACAGCTAAAAAGTATCCAAGGTCAAATTTGAACTCAAGACTTCTTGACTTTAGACCTAGAACTCAATCCACTATGCCACCTAACTTCCCCAAGTATAAGTAGAAATGATAACATTTGTCAAATGATTGAATGTATGTCATGAGTGAGTCTAAGGAGTCAAGGATGACAGTAAGGTTGAAAACATGGGTGACTGAAAGAATGATGGTTTCACAAAGTAATAAAGGTGATTGATAAACAGGTAGGTTTAAAGGGGATGATGGTGAGTTCTACCTTGGACCTGTTGAATTTGAGATAGCCATTGTATGTTTAGCTTCAAATGTCCAGGAGGCAGTTGAAGTTGCACCCTAGTCTCAGAAAAGATTTATTTAGGAGATGTAGATCCAGGATTCATCAGTACAGACATATTCATTCAACCCATGGAAGCTGATAAGGTGACCAAGAGAGAAAACCTAGAGAGAGAAGATCAGAGCCCAGGAGGAAGACTTGATGTATATCCACAATTAAAGGGTGATCATGGGTGATGATCTAGCAAAGGGGATTAAAAAGGAACAGTTACAAAGGTAGAAGAACCAAGAGAGCAATGTCACAAAAAACCTAGAGAGGAGAGAGTACCCCAGAGAAGGTGATCATCCATGTCAAATGCTTTAGAGATATTGAGGAGGAGAAGGAGGAGGAGGAAGAGGAGAAAAAGTCATCATCCTTGGCATTCATGAGGTCATTGGTCATTGCAGCTGGCCAAGAATGAAGTTCCATGGGAAATGCTTGCTCCCACAATGCCCTGCTGATGGAATCTGAACAAATGGACCATTGACAATTCTCTTTTGCTATAGCCTACCCCTAATCATTAAGACATTTATTCTCCTTCCCCAAGAGAAGCAGATATCACCATCAAAATTGTTCCAAAATCCTAAGGTAAGGGTCCTTAACCAATGAGAAGCAAAGCTTAACCTGGTAGAACTATAGACCTGTTAATGAGATCACAGGGTACTCTGTCACCATCCCTCTCGGCCACATCCCCTCTCCATAGCATTCCAGGAGTCTTTGCAGAAAGGAACTTCCAGGGTAAATGTTACTGGAATGCTTCCATAGGCAAGAGTCTGTCTGAAGGGGGTTTTATTGTCTTTGTTGCCCCATCTCACCTCCCACCCATCCTGACTACTTCTAATTGAGGTGCCCAAACTCCCTTCTTCTTATCCTAATCTCAAGATTATCCATGTAGTACCTATTATGTGCTAGGCATTCTTGGGTATCAGAAATACCTTAAGTAGTGTATAATCTAATGGGAGGGGAGGAGAGAGAACAGATAGGATATGTATCTAAATAAGAATAAGATAGAAAGAAATTGAAGCAAAGAAGAAATCTAGACATAGGGCACTGGGAAAGAGAGAATATTTTCAGCATGGAGGAGGTGGCCTCGAAGTGGGACCTGGAAAAGGAAGCCTCCAGGCTTCTCTAACTCACGTATCTGGATTTACCTCAAAGCTCAGCTTCAAAGTATTCCCAGCCTGTTGCTGCTCTCTGCAATAGCTCCATTCAATCAACCAGCATTTCATGATAAAAATACCTTACATATCTATGGTACCTACTACGTGCTAGGCACTGTGCTAAGTGCTTTATAAATATTATTTCATCCTTACAATAACTCTGGAAGGCAGGAACTATATCATTATCCCCATTTTACGGATGAGGAAACTGAAAAAAAAAACATATTACTTGATATACTATGTGTCTGAGGATGGATTTGAACTCAGGTCTTCCTGACTTAAGGCCCAGAGCTCTCTCCACTGTACCATCTAGGAACCCTTGTTAAGGATCTTCTCTGTGCCAAGTACTATACTAGGCATGGGAGATAGGCAGACAAAAGTGAAGCAGTTCCTGCCCCAAGGACCTTATAATCTAGCCAGGGAAACTATATGTATGTATGTATATGTATATATACCCATACTTATAGATACACACAATATGTATACATACTATATATGGTTTACATGTGTATACGATCCAGGTGTGAGGGGAGGGGAGTTGGGGTCAGGGATAAGGAAGAGCTTCATGTAGAAAATGGTACTTGAGCTGAATCTTGAAGGAAATAAAGGATTCCCAGAGTAGAAAGGAAGGAGAGAGAACGTTCCAGGAACAGGGAGACGGACAATCTAAAGGCACAGACATAGGGGTAGCTAGGTGGTGCAGTGAATAGAGCACTGGCCCTGGAGTCAGGAGGTCCTAAGTTCAAATCCAGCCTCAGACACTTAACACTTACTAGCCATGTGACCTTGGGCAAGTCACTTAACCCTAATTGTCTTCCAAAAAGCAAAAAAAAAAAAACAAACCCTAAAATAAAGGCATGTACATGGAATTTCACTGGATTACCAAAAGGATTTTGACAGATTGAGATGAGGAGGAAACGCATTTCAGGTAGAGTCTCATCACAATATGGTTGGGAATCCATTCTCTAGGGTAATGCAATAGACATTTATTTCATGGAGGGAGGAGGATGGGCAGTAAAGAGAAATACGATCTTAGGGTTTAGAGCTGATTGGGACATAAGAAGTAATCTAGTACAACTACCTTATTTTACAGATGAGAAAACTGAGACCCAGAGATGTGGTTCCTAGTTTAAGTTCACACGGCAGCGGAGCCTGGAGTCAGGCCCAGGTCCTCTGGTTACCAAGCCAGTGATCTTGCCACCATTCCCCAACCTCCGTTTTTTCTTGTTCCTTATCGGCTACTCTGTCCTCCGTGATGCCTTCTCTAATAGCGCGCTTCCCGCCCACCGCAGTAGAAATGATCTTGTTCTCAGATTTCTCATAGTGCAATGACTGGATTTTTCCTGCCTATTGTCATGCTTTTCTTCTCACCCCAGTTACTTGTGTGCCTTTCCTTTGCCCCAGTGCATTAAATTATAAGATCTCTGAGGGGTGGCTAGGTGGCACAGTGAATAGAGCACTGGCCCTGGAGTCAGGAGGACCTGAGTTCAAATCCAGCCTCAGACGCTTAACACTTACTAGCCATGTGACCTTGGGCAAGTCACTTAACCCCAACTGCCCTGCCTTCCCCCCTCCAAAAAGCAAAAAAAAAAAAAAAAGATCTCTGAAGGCAGTCACTTTGTATTGATTTTTATTTCCCTAGTGCCTGGTGCAGCGCTGGAACATGGTAAATAACTATAGTGCTTGTTGAATGAATTACATTGCCTTAGAAAATGGAGAGATCTCACATCTCACATCACAGTACATGGAAGCCTCTTAGAATTAATGGTGTCAGAGTTGAGACAAGATCCACAGTTCAGTAAGGGTCTAAGGAATGTTTTCAAGGAGCCCTGCTACAGCAAGTCATTAGCAGCATCTGAATCATAGAAAGGAAGAAGCTTACATTTCAGCGGGGACAACCAGCCCTGTGAATATCTCTGAGGTCAAGTCCTTGCATTGTATCATCTAAAGCCTGCTCTCTGTACCCTGATTCCAGAGTAGGGATTTTGTTTTTGTTTCTGCTTTTTTGCTTTTTGGAGGGCAATTGGGGTTAAGTAAGTTGCCCAAGGTCACACGGCTAGGTTTTTGTGTGTGTGTTTTAAGTGTCTGAGGCCGGATCCGAACTCAGGTCCTCCTGACTCCAGGGCCAGCTCTCTACTCACTTCACCACCTAGCCGCCCCCAGAGTAGGGATTTTTTTTTTAAAGCTTTATAAATAATGTAAAGCATGTTGCCTGGTCCTTTAAACAATCAATGAACTTGGAACCACTTGCCCTACTAACCTCCCTTTTTGTCTGTCTCCACAGAGCAGTGCTCAGCATGGCCATCATGCCAACACTCCTCCTCTTCCTCCTTTGTGCCATCAAGGAGGTAATCCCTTACAGTACTCACTGGAAGCCTACTTGGCCAGCTTACCGAGTCCCCATCATCTTGCCCCAATCCACCCACAATTTAGACAAGCCAGAGTTTGTTGCTGAAGCCAAATTGGAAGTGTCGTCTTCCTGTGGGCCCCAGTGTCACAAGGGTTCACCTCTGCCAACATATGAAGAAGTCAAACAATACTTGTCTTATGAAACACTGTATGCCAATGGCAGCCGCACAGAGACAGAGGTTGGCATTTATGTCCAGCGAAGTGAGACAGAGTCCAGGGGCCGGTCTCGAATGAAGCGACAGATTTATGGTTATGACAGCAGATTCAGCATCTTTGGCAAGGATTTCTTGTTGAATTATCCATTCTCAACATCTGTGAAGCTGTCAACTGGTTGCACTGGCACCCTGGTAGCTGAGAAACATGTTCTCACTGCTGCCCACTGTGTCCATGATGGCAAAACCTATGTGAAGGGGGCCCAGAAACTTCGAGTGGGCTTCCTGAGGCCCAAGGTGAAAGACAGCAGTCGGACCACCAATGTCTCCAACTCGGCCATCCCTGACAAAATGAAATTTCAATGGATTCGAGTAAAACGCACCCATGTCCCCAAGGGTTGGATCAAAGGGAATGCCAATGACATTGGGATGGACTATGACTATGCTCTTTTAGAGCTCAAAAAACCCCATAAGAGAAAATTCATGAAGATTGGGGTGAGCCCTCCTGCCAAGCACCTGCCTGGTGGCCGAATCCATTTCTCTGGCTATGACAATGATCGGCCAGGAAATCTGGTGTACCGCTTCTGTGATGTCAAAGATGAGACATATGACCTCCTCTACCAGCAGTGTGATGCCCAGCCTGGAGCTAGCGGGTCAGGAGTGTATGTGAGGATGTGGAAGAGACAGCAGCAGAAATGGGAGCGCAAAATCATTGGGATCTTTTCAGGACACCAGTGGGTAGACATGAATGGCTCGCCACAGGATTTCAATGTGGCTGTTCGCATCACCCCACTTAAATACGCACAGATTTGCTATTGGATTAAAGGAAACTATGTGGATTGTCGGGAGGGGTGAAAAGAATGTTTCTCCCCAGCAGCACTTAATGGTCTTCATCATACTTATTTTTAGGAAAGGCCAGACTTTGTCATTAGAGTGTGTGCGTGTGTGTGTTTGGATGTTCACATGTGAGTGTGTGTGTGTATGAGTGTGGCTGACTATGCAGTGTCTGTGTGGATATCTATGTATATGTCTGCATGTGTACATGTGTTTGCCTAGAGTGGGTATTGTAGTGTTTATCTTAAATCCCTAAAATTACAAGATGGCTGACTTTACTGTTTGGAAAGCTGATTCGTGTATCACATCATGTGAGCAATTCAAAGACATATCTTTTGATAGAAATAAAGGCATAGGGTTGGGTTTGTTTTTTTCAGTTCATGTGCTAAATTAATTTTGAAGTTTTCCAAGGACTTTGGGTTTGATCCATCTAGATTTTCATTAGCTTATATTAAATACTTAACATAAGGAGATATAAATTCATGCAAGTGTGTATCCCACCTACATTATGGTATTCAAGCATGTTAGGTCCAGTTCCCTAATGGTATCAGTTCATTCTCAGCCTCCCCAATGAGTGAAAGGACTAGAGGGGGGATGTGGTGATGGTATGTTGAACTTGAGGCATTCTTTTTGTTAGTCCTTAAAGAAATGAAAAGGTAAAAAAAAATGTTTATATGTAGTATTTATACGTACATTCAAATATAATTTAATAGAAACTAGAATCATAGATTTAGAGCTGGAAGGGACCTCAACGGTCATCTGATTTTTTTCCCTCACCCCTCATTTACAAGTGAGGAAATTGAGACCCAAGAAGATTAAGCAATTTGCCCAAAGTCATAGAGTGAATGTTTGTTTTAGGCAAGAGTTGAACCTAGGTCCTCAGACTTCTCTTTAAATTAGAACTGATTCCTTCCCATATACCATACCAGCATAGCACTGCTCATCTTCCAGTTGCCTCAGAGCAGGCAAAGGTATGTTTGTACCATTTCATTCAGTTCTTGCCACTTAACTGAATTTTAACTGGAACAACACCCTCAGTGCCAATGGGCCTACCATATTTAGCCTAAGCTACCATTGGTTCCCAATTGATAGTCACTAAGCACAGGAAGGAGTTACTGACTTTCCCTTCACAATCCCCTTCCCCAACAAGATTTTCATCCAGAATTTATCATCTCTTTTCATTAGTATCATGTGAAGTTAATTAAATTCCAAGAAACAATGGGAGCAGTACAAGGCAGACATCGTAGCCAAAATAATGCCTTGTTTGGGGATGGACAAATTGACTTACTGAATAGAAATTATCTTTCTTAGATAAATTTCTGTGCTTCACAGGGACTGTATTTGCTTAATTTGTCCACACATTGTTCTTTCATTTCCTGACCCTTATGGTGAAAATGCTTGGATGGTGCATTAGGAAAGTACACGCAGTAAGACTTTTAATGTAGTTCTGTCTCTTTTACCAATGTGCCCTGGGACATGGACTATATCAGATACTTTTTTTTAAATGAGGGAATCCAAGGTTGATCAGGTTAATGCAATGGCTAATGCTTTAAAATATGAATAATCACTATTTGTAACTGAGACACGGATTTCTTATTTTCTATTTACATTTTTTTTTTTTACTCTTAGCTGCCACGGCTACCACTCCAGCACTTCGTGAATGTATGGCAGTGAAGAAAGAAAAATTTAAGGAGTTACATAGTGATAGTCCTTCTACTTGCCCCTCAGGGTGTCATTCCAATGTGTTTTATTGTTACTTTTTTGTGAGCACATTCAAATACAGCACTGTTGTTACAGACATTCTCTGTATTCCTTTCTCTTTCTTTTCCCTCCTGCCTTCTTTCTTTCTTTCCAGGAAGCCAAATCTGTTGTCAAAAACTAAACCAATAGGAACACCCTGCGCCTCCAAAGGCCCTGAAAATTCTAGGGAAAGTGATGCTTTCTCCAGGTTGGTTGCCAGAGGCATAGTTCGTGCAACAAAGAGTAGCATGGCCTCCCTCCAGGCCTGCTGGGGCCCCCACACAATTCTAAGCTCAAGTCCCTGTCTGTGTTACTGAGGATGCCTTTGCACTGGCTCAGGAAGATCATTCCACACCCAACCTGATACTCATGTTATAAAGAGGATCTCCTTTTATGAAATGCCATATACATTAATTTCATCTTCTTGCAAAATGGAAACCTCTCAACCAATGCAATAAGTCAAAAATTATAATCAACTTTTAGAGTGCAGCGAATTTACTATGAAATGGGGGCACTCAGGAGGTAGGGTGATATAGAGAGGAAAATGTTGGACTTGGAGCCAGGGGTCTGGGTTTGAATCTCAGCTGCTTGTGTGACCTTAGACATATCACTTAACCTGTCTAGTCTTTAGTTTCTTTCTATGTAAGAGAAGGGTGTTAGAAGGCTTTTAAAGTCCTTTCCAGTTCTAAATCTATGAGCCTACAAATACTAGTGCAGTGATTAATATAACTAGGTCATAGGCTTTTAAGATGAACCTAAAAAGTAAGATTAGTTGTAAATATTTTCACTGACAATAAAGGCATATAGCTGTACCTGTCCTTTAAGGGGAGGGAGGAGGGGGTGCCCTCCACTCAATGATAAACGTGCTCTTCACATCCGAACTCCAGTAGCTCATCATCCAAACCCCATTCCATGCCCCCTCCTGCCCAGTTCATCATTCCCATCCCCCTCAACCCTTCTACCACAAAGCTTCGTTCTAACTCTGCCTAGTCTCCACTGTACCCTCTGGAATGCCTCTTTCATTAGCAACAAACTTCCCTTCATCTTAAATATGTTCCTGTCCCACTTCTTCCATCCACTGACTCTTACTGGAACCTGCCTTCCCCAATGACAGATTCCTCCCTGGTCTTTCTTTCTAGTACTGGTCGCACTTTCACTCATTCTCTTTAACTCAATGGTTGAGACAGGAGTTGGAACACTCCTTGCTCCTCACTGCCACTTCCATGTTCTCCCCGCTCCTGCATTACACAGTAACTTCTCTTCCTTTGAGATTCATGCTATTCATTTTCTACCACTCATTAAAAATCCTGATTATTGTTGTCTACAGATCTTTCACCCCCAACCAGGTCACTCCCTTTCCTTTCTCAATACATAGCTTACAATTTTTCTTTCCTCTCTTACTCCTGCTGTCATACTGGGTGACTTCAACACCTATATTGATTCTCCTTCTAATACACTAACCACTCAGTTCCTCAATCTACTTACCTCCCAAGAGCTATTCCTCCACTCCATCTCAGCCACACACAAAGATGGTCATACTCTTGATCTTGCCACCACCCACAAATGTGCCATCTCCATGCTCAAGAATTCTGAAATTCTGTTATTCAACCATAATCTATTGGCTTCTCACCTCTCCCTCTGCCTTCCCTTACATGACCCTACTCTTTATTTGCACTATGACCTGCAATCTCTTGTCTCCCCAGTTCTCTCCTCGGCCATCTCTCCTGCACTAGCCACTCTCTCCTCTTCTCCCCATCTTGATGCCTTGATGAACCAATTCCTCTCTATACTGTCCTCTCCTCCTGAATCCCTACTCCCCTTATCACCTACAGACAGCTGAGTCTTCGTCTTGGATCACTCCCACCATTCGTTGCCTTCTCTCCTACACACAATTTGCTGAAGGAAGATGGAGAAACATCACACAACTGTTCTGACTGGAACAAATTTGTTCCATAACCTCATCCGGGCCCTCACTGCTGCTAGGAAATGCTACTATACATATATATATATATATATATATATATATATATATATATATATATATATCATCAACTCACTATCCCACTCTCCACAGTGGCTTTTTCAAACCTTTTCATCCCTCCATCAAACCTTAACTTTGCTCTCCCTCCCCAACTCACTCAGCTGAGAACTTTGTTTCCTATTTTACGGGAAAAAACAATGAGACCATTCACCATGAACTCCCTTTTCTCCCCTCTTATCACCCAGATGCCTTCTGTCACATTCCCCTCTTACACCCGTTTCACTAATGAAGTGACCTTATTCCTTACCAAGACTAACCCCTCTATTTGTTTAAGTGACCCCATTCCATCCCATCCACAGATCGCCCCCTCTGCCATCCCCACTCTTTCATTGATTTTCAATCTCTCCCTCTCTACTAACTCATTGCCTACTGCCTACAAATATGCCCATGTCTCCTGTATCTTGAAAAACCCTGACTTGATCCTTCCATCCTTGCTAATTATCATTCTATATCTCTCTTACCTTTTGTAGCTAAACTCCTCAAAAAGGCCATCTATAGTAGGTACCTCTACTTTCTCTCCCCTCACTCTCTTCTTGACCCCTTACAATCTAACTTCTCACCATATCATTCTACTGAAATTGCTCCCTGGAAAGTTGGCAATGACCCTTTAGTTGTCAAATACGATGGCTTTTTCTCAGTCCTGATTCTTCTTGACCTCTCTATAGCATGTGACACTGTTGATCATGCTCTCTTCCTTGATACCCTCTTTTCTCTGGGTTTTTGGGACCGAACTCTCTCTTGGTTTTCCTGCTACCTGATTGCTCCTTCTCTGTCTCCTTGCCTGGATCTTCCTCCAGATTACACCCTCTAACCATAGGTGTCCATCAGGGCTCTGTGCTGCACCTTCTCATATTATTTCACTTGGTGATCCCATCAGCAGCCATGGATTTAATTACCATTTCTATGCTAACGATTCTCAAATCTATCTTTCCTGCCCCAATCTCTCTGCTGACATCCAATATTGCATCTCCAACTGTCTTTTAGACATCTTGACTTGGAGGTCTAGTAGGCATCTTAAACTCAATATGTCCTAAACAAAATGTATTATCTTTTCCCTAAACTCTGTCTCCTCCTACCTTCCTTGTAACTGAAGAGGGCAACACTAGTCTCTCAGACTCATGACCTACAAGTCATTCTGGGCTGTTCGCTCTCTCTCATGTCCCCCTACCCCCATACCCAAGCTCTTGCCAACACCTGCCAATTTCACCTTTGCAGCATCTGTCAAACATACCTGCTTCTGTCCTCTGACACTTCCACCACTCTGTTGCAGACCCTCATCACCTGGATTACTGCAATAGCCTTCTGGTGGGTTTCTCCCCGGTTCAATTCATCCTCTATTCATCCACTAAAGCAATTGTCCTAAAACACAGATCTAATCATGTCACACACACACACACACACACACACACACACACACACTCCATAAACTCCAGTGGCTTCTAGGAGCAAATGCAAAATGTTCTGTTTGGCATTCAAAGGCCTAGTGCTGGAGTAAGGAGATCTGAGTTCAAATGCAGCCTCAGACATTTCCTAGATGTGGGACTCTGGGCAAATCTTTTAACCTGTTTGCTTCAGTTTCCTTCTCTGTAAAAGGGGGATAATAATAGCACCTACCTTCCAGGGCTGTTTTGAGAAAACTAAAGCACTTTGCGAATCTCAAATTGCTACATGTATGCTAGCTCTTTATTTTATTATAAATGACATGAACAAAGAGGTCTCAGAAGAAAAATTGCAAATTTAATGACCATATGAAAGATTACTTCAAATCAAAACAACCTTGAGGTTTTACCTTATGCCCAGAAAATTGACATCAATATAATTTGGAAAATATTTAAATTAAAAATAGCAATGCCTTATTATTGTGTTCTGGTAAATATTTAACAACCTGCTCTGGAGTGGGGGTGGGGAATATATACCAGATATACTTTTAAATTTAATATGCGTTCTTGCCATCCTCTCCAGCCCTTCCTTAAGTCTAGACAATCAACAAAGCAATAAATCAAGCCCTGATTTGCAGCATTTGTTGATTTCCCAAGTCCAAATGCTCACACTAATAATTTAATGATCCACTATCTGGAATCCGGAGGAATCAGCTCGAACTTGCACCCCTCTCCCCCCCCCCCAACACACCCATATTTGAGAGGTGGCAATGAATCAGTCGAACAAAAATCAACCGAGGCAGGGGAGAGGGTCAGGAAATTCTACTGCTGACTTTGACAATTATGAACTGTAAGCAAGTCACTTCATTTCTGTTTCTCATCTATGAGCTTGTAATTGGGCTGATTTTAAGGATTATTCTTTCTTACTAAGCCCAATATACTTAGGAGAAAGTGGAATCCTAGGCAGGCTGCCTTGGGATGATGGTGATGTGTATGGGAAAGAAGAAAACCTTCAGACAGGTGAACATCATCCCAGTTGAGGGAGGTTCTAAGTGTTTCCAGGCCTGACCCTTTCTCTCAGGAAGGATTACAATGTGACTGTGAATTCTGAATGAGTACAGAGCATGTGTAGAATTCTTTATCTCTTCTGTCAGTTTTGCAGTCTCTTCCTGAGAGAATGGCACGGACACACTTGTAAAAGCCTGTGGTGAGCCCAGCTTGCTTGGGGTGGCATGGTTTATCATTGCTTTATTTTATATCATTGCTCTGCCACTCACTAAGGCCTAAAGCTGCTACTGAGCTGCTATTCAGTCAACATTCTGTCCACCACTGGGAATGCAAATGCATTTTATGCAAATGCACCTGTCTTGAACCCCAGGTTACACACATTGGTAAATTTATTTTTTAATATAGGCAGATATACTCCTCTCTCCTGTTAGAATATAAGCGTTCTTGAGGCAAGAAGTATTTCACTTATGTTCTGACATCGCAGCACCTAATTTAGGACCTAGAGCATAGCATTATTTAATAAGAGCTTGTTGACTGATTTGAACCAAAGGTTCAGGGTGTTTGTGGCCAGAGACCCAGTGAGCTAATGCCTGGCTACCTGTTTGGAGAATTGATTTGAAGATTTGAAAGGCTTTTGAAAGGCCACCTCGGGTGAGTGGCAAGAAAGGAATTCCTGGGGGGGGGTCTACCACACCACCCAAAAGTCCTGTGGTCATTGACTGTCATAGGCCCTAAAATCCTACTGTTTGAAATTCATTCATTTCTTTCAGTCTTAAAAACTTTTTTAATCTTTGGGAGTTTGTAATGGAATGCAAATATCCCTTAGGGTTGGGGGTGGGGTGGATAACACCCATTGGCCAGTTTTCAGTAGGGATTAGTTTGAAAGTAAGCATGGGTCAGAGTGGGACAAAAATAGACTTGGGAGTGGGGAGAAGGGAGGAGGTAAGGAGAGGGGCCCTAAAAGTTGCCATCAAAAGAAAGATGGCCAGCTGCCTAATTTTTATGTCAAACCAGTCCTGTAAGCTTTGTGGCCCAGAGCTTTGATGAGGCCTGATTTACTAATTAGTGAAAACACTCTGGACTTAGAGGCAGAAGACCTGTGTTCCAATCCTGCCCTTTGCTAGCTTTGTGATCCTGGACAAGTTTCTGAACCTTCCTTACCTGAAAAACAGCAAAAAATAATATTTTTGCTGACTACCTCACAGAATTGTTGTGAGGGTCCAATTAAGTCATATATAGAGAGTGCTATATAAATAATAACTATTAGTATTATTAATCATTATTATCTCATTGGGCTTCAGTTTTCTCATGTAAAATAAGGGAACAATAATAAGCACAGGTCTAACCATGTCACATACCCCCACCCCATCTCAATAAATTCCAGAGGTTTCCTATTACTTCTAGGATCAAATACAAAATCCTTTTTGGCATTTAAAGGCCATCACAACTTATAATACCACTCATAGAGCCAGACAAGTAGGAGACCTACCTTTGGAGAACTTCACTTATCCTAAACACAAAAAATTATTAAGATAACAGTGAAATATGCAGAATAAGATGAAATTAATTATGAATAACCTACACAACCAAATGAATTTGTATGAGATATATTGTATGGGATATGGGAATATGTCATTGAAACAGAGTTCCAATCTACAATAGTTCTTTATTCATAGTGTTTTATTCTTTGATACATGCTCTTGCAAGAAAAGGGCAATGTTTTCAGGGTTGAGTTTTGGGGAGTTTTGGTAATGTAAGTTATTGGGGATTGATAGCAGGTTCTTTAATGTATTCTGACTTCTGGGTACTAGCTATCAAATGGAGTTTTAAAAACAAACACTTCCCTGAAAAATGAATCTATGAACGCTATGAGTGCTGTGTTGAGGGACTTAGGGCAGTGCAGAAGGGAAGTGAGCCTTCAGCGCACAAACCATTTTCCTGGAACATCTGACAAATAGTGTTGTAAATAGAAGGGAGGATGATAGTTAGGGGGATCCCTCTTTGACCGAAAATAGTTGTGCTCTCACAAGCTGTACCACTGCAAGGAGTGGCCCTCTTCATGGAGTACAATAATATTCCACATTTAGGCAATCATTTTGGCTCTACAGCACTCACTGTTTTAAATCATAAAACTGCTCATGAAAAGGTGCATTTTGGAATTATTCTATATCTTCATTGAGAAATCATTATACCTCACATGGGTCCATAAATAGATGTTAAATCATGCATTTTAAATGAGGCAGCTAGGTGGCACAGTGAATAAAGCACTGGGCCTGATTTCAGGATGACCTGAGGTTCAAATCTGGCCCCAGACACTTAAAAGCTGTAGGATACAAGGCAAGTCATGTAACCTCTGTTTGCCTCAGTTTCCTCATCTGTAAAATAAAGTTAATAATAGAAGATCAAATGAGATAATATTCGTAAAGCTCTTAACACAGCGCCTGGCTCATAGTAGGTGCTATATAATATATATTCCCTTATATACCTATATAGTACATATATATATAATATATATTCCCTTATATACCTATATAATATATATTCCTTTGTATACCTATAAGATATTTAGATATAGATATATACAAGAAGATATACACCCATATGTATAGATATATACACATATGCATATATGTTTACACACATGTATGTCTACATATATGAATATATATTCTTTAGGTATTGCTTCCCCTATTAAAATGTGAGCTCTTTGAGGGCAGGGGTTGTGTTTTTTTTGCCTTTCTTTGTATTGCCAGAACTAAGCATAGTCCCTTGCATACAGTAAGCACTTAACAAATGTTTATTGACTGACTATTTGCATCATCTGTTGTTGCAAAGGTAAAATGCAATCAATCATAAACACCTTAACCCACAACTCAAAGCCCATTTGCATAAGTGTCGCCTCATTGGTGAAGATTAATGACTCAATGCCCTGTATCTTTAAGGGGGACAGAAAGAAGAAAAATCCTGGTTTTCTGCCTTCCAGCTTTAAGAGAGAAGAAACAGGATTCGAGCTTTTCTTCAGGTGCCAGAAGGGAGAGACATATTTTGGAAAGAGGCCAACATGAACAAGATGACTGATCCTCTATATATCAGCTTCTTCCCAGAGTCTTTCTTTCCCTTCATGGACCTGAAGAAAATTGGGAGCCCAGTGTTTTCTCTCTTAAAGCTGGAAATCAGGATCACTTTTCTCTCTAGTTCTAGCCAGCTATTGAAGGAGAATGGAAATAAGCATTTACATAGCACCAACTGTGTTCCAGGCACTGTGCTAAGGACTTGTTACAAATATGATCTATGGATAATCCTGCAAAGAAGGTGGCATTATTATGCTCATTTTACGGTGACAGAAACGAAGGTAGACATTAGTCAAATGACTTGCCTAGGATCTCACAGCTAAGTGTCTAAGGATGGATTTGAACTCAGATCTTCTTGACTTCAGGCTGAGGACTCCATCCACTACACCATCAACTTTGAGTCAAGGGTTACACTACTTTGTAACCATAAAATGCTACATAAGAGTGGATTTCAAATAATGTTTTGATAGCGGCAATAATAATAGCAATAACAACCAAAAAAATGGGATTTAAGAGCACCAACACCTTGTATTTCTCTGAGAAGCCAGTGCCGTGGAATGAGGATTCATTTGGGAATTGGTTGGTCCAGGTAGTGGTTCTCCTCACAAAGCCAGGGAAATCTTCCTGAGGCCTGGCTTCTTGCCCTCTCCACTCCTTTGGAAAGGGGACTCCCCTCCCTCTGAGCTTTCAGGTCAGGCCTGGAAATGGTTTTCAATAACTGTCAGGGCCAGCCCACAGACATTCTATTTATCCCACAAGATCTGAGTTGGCCCTTTCCTGCCTGCCACAAATACTCTGAGACCTCCCTAGATACAGAGATTCCCATGAAAACCAGACAGGAACTTCTAAGAGGAGTGGCTGAGTCAATGCCATTCTTTCTTAGGCCCTAGAACATAATAATTTTTGTTTCTTGTTTTTATTGAGATGTGTGATTTCATCAGTGTAGGGAACTCCAAACAATGAAACGCCTTCTACCAGAGCAGAGCAGCAACTGCTCTTCCATTTAAAGTATTAGAAGGGTTCTTGGAGGGATAAAATATTAAGTGACTTGCTCAAGTCAGTATTTGTCAAAGGCAGGATTTGAATCCAGCTCATCTTGACTCTGAGGCCAGTTCTCCCTCCCCTATACCATGCTACTTCTCATTAAGAATAATAATCTCAGGGGTGGCTAGGTGGCACAGTGAATAGAGCACCAGCCCTGGAGTCAGGAGGACCTGAGTTCAAATCTGACCTGACACAACACAAAAACTAGCCGTGTGACTCTGGGCAAGTCACTTAACCCCAATTGCCCTCCAAAAGAAAAAAAGAATAACAACCTCAGGGTAGGTAGCTGGTATAGTGGATAGAGCACAGGCCCTGGAGTCAGGAGAACCTAAGTTCAAGTCCTGCCTCAGACACTTACTAGCTGTGTGACCTTGGGCAAGTCACTCAACCTCAATTGCTTCCCCAATAGTAATAACAATCTGTTCTGTAAATAGTACAGTGAAAAGAGTACTCCCTGGTTCTTGTGTTAGAGGAGCTGGTTTCAAATGTGGCCCCTAGTGCTGACTGCCTGTATGGTCACCTTCTTGAGCCTTAGCTTCCTCATCGGTCAAATGAAGGGGGTTGGACTCCATGATCTCTGAGGTCCCTTTCAACTCTAAATGATGATCCTGAGAACACATGATCACTTATATTTTCAAAGCTCTTTGCTGTACAAAGCTCTTAAGGAATAAGTTCCTCAAAATCATGCCATTTGGTAGTTAGTCCAGGTTTTATTGTCCCCATTTTACAGATGAAAAAAGTGAAGCTTAGAGAAGTCAAATCATTTGCCAGGGGTCACACAACAAGTAAGTAGGAAAGCTAGCCTGGACTCAGGTCTTCCTGTGTTAAGTCAGTGGTCTTTCTGTTTCATTGTCCTGCCTTGCCATTTTCAGTTTTCACAATCTCAGAGAGCCACAGTGGGCCTCATTTGTCATCTAATCCAACCCATGCCAGGATGGCAATCCCTTTGCAACATCCTTAGCAAGGATGTTCTCTACTAGAAGATCTCTATTGATGGGAATGCACAATGATGATTTACAAAGCAGAAAGAACCAACAGGGGTTTTGAGCTCCATTGGAGTAGTGAAAAAAATGGCAGCTAGATGGTGCCAGTGGGTAGAGGGCCCAGCCTAGAGTTAGGAAGACTCAACTTCCTGAGCTCAAATCTGACCTCAGACACACTAGCTGTGTGACCCTGAGCAAGTCAGTTTCCTCTAAGTCTTCAAGTGAGATCCTGTGAGTGAATCCAAGCTTCTGGCTCAGTCCAAGGGCCACATTTGAGGACTTAGAGGGCCACGTGTGACGTCAAGGCCACAGGTTCTCTACCCCTGGAAAGCATTTGAGTCAAGTTCTTTGGATGTGAATCACACATCACAGATTCTTAATCTTTTTTTTTTTTTTTTTGTCATGGATCCCTTAGATAGCCTGGTGAAGACTATAGATTAAATCTCAGGACAATGTTTTTAAAGACATAAAATAAAATATATGGGACTGCAAAGGAAACCAATTACATTGAAACAGAAATGTAATTTTTCTCATCTGAGTTCATGGATCCCAGATTTAGAAGCGCTGTTCTAGAGGAGTTTGGGAGCTGATATAAATATATTAAATATATCAGCCTTCAGAAGAAAAGAGAAAAAAGGTCTGTTCACGGGTCATTCTCCTTTGCCTCCTCTGAGACCATAAAAAAAAAAAAAACAAGTGTTTCTGTGCCCCTCCACATTTAGAGCAATGTTACTTTGCTCTCTTGTGGTGAAAAGTCATAGCAGAAAGGGCTCTGGATGGAGTTAGGATGTTTGACTTTCATTCCCATCTCTGGTGGGGACACTCAGACTTAGGAATGTGACTTTCGGCAGTTTTGTTAATGCTCAGAGTATCTGTTCCCTCATCTTTAAAATGGGGATAATCTTAATGTTTTGTGGTATTAATGATATTTGCATCTTTATGGTACTCTAAAAATCTTAGAGAGTAAAAAGCACATGAATAGACCAAGTTGAAAGCCTGTTTCTGTTATTTACTGTGTAACCCGAGGCAAATCACTTAACCTCTCTGGGCCTCAGTTTCCTCATCTATGAACTTGGTCTCCCTTACATGTTTCAATCTATCATGTTTTTCTTCCCAAGCTCCTTTACCTCCCTCAGAGAGGAAAGAATTAAAACTCCATTTTAATGCAATAACATGTTCTATTTGCACGGGCCCTTAATGGCTTACAAAGCTCATCTCATTTGCTCCTCACAAGTCTGTGAACTGAGCAGGCCAGGCTTATATCCTCAGTTTACAGATAGGATCCAATCACTGTCCAGGATAACATGGCAAGTCAAGCAGTAGAGTCAGGATGAAAATCCAGACCTCTTTGCTCCTAGTCTGGGTCTCTTTCCATAATTGCCTTGCTATGTCTTTATTTACTGTTTCTAAGGCACTGCTCCAGTCATATTTCCATAGGAAGCATCAGGGAAGTTCAGCCGTGGGGATGGGAAGAAGGCAGCTATTGCCAATAAGGGCCCAGGTCCTCTCAGGTAAAGCTGCTTGTAGCTGGTGCTCTATGCTCCCCTATTATGCTGCTGTTGCAGGGATGGTTATAATTGAGAATGAGAAACTTCCTGGCAGAAGAGTTTGCTTGGGGGTTAGGGGTGTGAGGGATTGGTGCCTCTTGTTCCTGTTCACCATTTTGTAACTTTTCTCTGTGTTCCCCTGTTGTGCAAATCCTTGGAGATGTTTGAATGCCCATCTAAGTTGTGAGCTGCTTGAAATCTGAGGCAGAGACAACCCTAAATTATTTTGTGGTAATGACTCTATGGCACAGCGTCATCAATAGTTTTTGATAGCAATTCGTTAAAAAGGAAAGACAACACCCTCCACTCTGTTAAACAGAAGTACTGGGGAAGTTCCCAGCTCTCTATGGTTCCAAAAAAGGAGAAAATCTTCTATCTGCCAGTTTTACCTTTCTCTGGGTGGCTATATGAATGCATTAGTGTGAAGACGTTTTTAAGGCAGGAAGTCTAACCCTCATATTTTAGAGATGGGGAAACTGAGGTTGAGAGAAATTAAATACTAGCAGTTAGTAAATATCTGAGGCAGGATTCAAACTCAGGCCTTTCTTATTCCAAACTCCAGACCCTATTCAATATTCCACCTAGCTGTCTAAAGGGTAGAAGCTAATATGGGCTTGCCTGGTCAAGTTAATTTTGAGTTCTCTTCCTACTGGCAAAACCCTGCCTTCTTTCTTGGCCTTGTGAAATTCCACTGAACCCTACTCATGTGACCTTGGCATTATGGAAACTCCTCTTAAAGGAGGAAATAGAACATGTTCAACTGTATATAGTGTTTCACTCTTAACATAAGAACAATAAAAGCAGTAAATACTATCTAATCAAATAATACCATGTATGCACATAACTCCAGCTCTTCCCAAACCCGGGAAGCCCATAGGTTTCTCTGAACTCAGGAATTCAAAGGTGGACACAGTTTGGTTTGTCTCATTTACTGTGGTCACTGCTCCTGCCAAAAAGGCAAAAAAGGATGGAAACTATGAATAGGGGGCAGCTCAGAAGAGCCAGTCACTACGCTAAATGAAGGGCTCAGGAACTCTGGACACAGTTCTCAGCAACTCTCCAAAATATGGGGCAAGGACCCAGGGTCTGGAATAGACAGAAATTCCTATAGCTAATTTTTTTCTGTTTCATGTCCTGTAATAGGATTGCAGAGACCTAAAACTGCTTGTTACAATGGCTGATTCATCTCTCATGAATTAGAGGAAGCAGATTCTATGTCAGGACCCAGCAAGGAGAGCCTGTTACTACTTCCCCCTAGTGTATCTCTGATCCTGAGGTCTTCAGTGCTCAGAAACAGGGCAAGTTCAGAGCACAGAGTGTGTTCAGGAGGAAAGTATAATGAGTTTTATTTTGGTCATGTTGAATTGGGGATGCTTACAATATGAAGTGCCCAGTAAACATCTCGTGATGTAAGACTAGAAGTCAGGAGAGAGACTAGGGCTAGATCTATATACCTGGGAGTCATCAGCATAGAAATGAATATTAAATGAATGGAAACTTCTGAGGTTCCCAAGAGAGAAAAGAGAAAATAAAACCTTGGGATATATCCAAAGTTAGAGGGAGGGATAGGGATGATGAACTAGAAGAACAGACTAAGAAGGAAGAGACAAGGAAAACCAAGAGAGAGTAGAGTGACAAAATCCTAGAAAGGAAAAAGTGTCTTGGAGGAGCAGATGGTAGTGTCAAATGCTGCAGAGTAGTCAGAAAGAATGAGGATTGAGAAAGACCATAAGATTTTTCTTTTTTTAATTATATATCTATTTTAAGTTATTCTTAGTTTTCAACATTCACTTCCATAAGATTTTGAGTTCTAAATTTTCTCTCCCTCCTTTCCCTTCCCCCTCCACAACATGGCATGCAATCTGATACAGGCTATACATGTGCAATCATATTAAATGTATTTCCATATTAGTCGTGTTGTAAAGAATTAGAACCAAAGGGAAAACCATGAGAATGAAGAAACAAAAAGAGAGAGAAAATAGTATGCTTCAATCTGCATTCAAACTCCATAGTTCTTTCTCTGGATGTGGATAGCATTTTCCATCATGAGTCTTTTGGAATTATCTTAGATCCTTGTATTGCTGACAAGAGTTAAATCTTTCAAAGTTGGTCAGCACACAATGTTGCTGTTACTGTGTACAATGTTCTCCTGGTTCTGCCCACTTCACTCAACATCAATTCATGTAAGTCTTTCTAGGTTTTTCTGAAGTTCGCCTGCTCATTATTGCTTATAGAACAATAGTATTCCATTACATTGATATACCACAACTTATTCAGACATTCTCCAATTGATGAGCATCTCCTCAATTTCCTATTCTTTGCCACCACAAAAAGAACCGCTATAAATATTTTTGTACATGTGGATCATGTTCCCGTTTTTATGATCTCTTTGAGATACAGACCTAGAAGTGGTATTGCTGGGTCAAAGGGTATGCACAGTTTTATAGACCTTTAGGCATAGTTCCAAATTGATCTCCAGAATGGTTGGATCAGTTTACAACTCCACTAACAATGTACTAGCATAAGATTTTTCAATTAAGAAATTATTGATAACTATGGAGAGTGTGCCATGCTCCAGACCTGGAATGCCTCCTTTCATCTTTATCTGTCATAATCCTATCCCACCTCCAGGCTCTACCACTTAATATCTTTGTGACCTTGAGGAAATCCTTCAGTCTTAATGTTTGTTTCCTCAAACAAAAAGTAAAGGCATTAGGCTAGATGAATCCTAAGGTCCTGTCCAGTTCTAAGTCTATCTTAAGACCTGTTGTGGTGGTTCATCCTTCATTTTTGAAGAGGACAATGAGAAAAGGAAAGTGATGCCATGACTTGCAAGTGAATTGGATTTGTGAGAGAGGATTGTGCAAAGTCACCAGTCTCAATTTTTCATCCAGAGCCATCTGGGCCAAGTGGCAAGATGTAGATCAGTATGACTAGAGATGATCCAATCTTAAGGACTTATCTTAGGATTTATGGAGCATAGGATAACTGTCTTGAAGAAGGGGCAGCTAGATGGCACAGTGGATAGAGCACTGGGCTTGGACTCAGAAAAAGATTCATCTTCCTGAGTTCAAACCTAGCCTCAGACACTACCTGTGTGATCCTGGGCAAGTCACTTAACCTTGTTTACCTCAATTTTCTCATCTGTAAAATGAGTTGGAGAAGGAAATAGCAAACTCCTGCAGTATCTCTGCCAAGAAAACCCCAAATGGGGTCACAGAGAGTCAGACAAGACTGGAAAGTGACTTAACGACAACAAGCAAAAAACATAATAAGTAGGATGATACTTGCTCTGCTTGGACCCAAAGGATAGAACTAGGAGCAGCAGATGGAAGGTGCACAGAGAGAAATTTAGTCTTGATGTAATGAAAACCTTCTCACCAACCCTTCTCAAAGTGGATGGGACGGCTAAGTGGCGCAGTGAATAGAGCACTGGCCCTGGAGTCAGGAGGACCTAAGTACAAATTTGGCCTCAGACACTTAATACAAAAAAAAAAAGTAGTTGTGTGACCTTGGGCAAGTCACTTAACCCCAATTGCCCTCCAAAAAGCAAATAAATAAATGAATGAATCAATGGATAGATAAATAAATGAAAGTGGAATGGGCTGCCTCATGAGTTAATAGGTTTCCTCTCACTTGAGGCCTTTGAACAAAGACCATTTGTCAGTTATGATACAGATGGAGATTCTTATTTAGGCATTTTTTAAAATAAGATAACCTAGAGGCAACTGGTGGCACAATGGTTAGAACTCTGGGGTGTGGAGTCAAGACAACCTGAGTTCAAATCTATCCTCACATACTTACTAGCTGTGTGACCCTGAACAAGTCACTTAACCTCAGTCTCTCCTTCAGTTTCCTCAACTGTAAAATTGGGAAAATAATACCACCTACCTCTCAGAGCTGCTGTGAGGATCAAATGAGATGATATTTATAAAGCACTTAGCACAGAACCTGGCATGTTGTAGTGCTATATAAATACTTATTCCCTCCCCCTCCCCTTCTCCCTCTATTCGCCTCAGCAATTAGTAGATGTGATAGATGGTCAGTTTGAGACTTGATATAAGAAAACACTTCACAACTTCTAGATGTGTCCAAAAATGCAATGGGATGCTCAGATTAGGCACAGGGTTCTCCCATGGGAGGTTTTCTAGTGGAGGACGGATGAATTACCACCCTGGGATGTTACAGAAGGGAGACTTTATACAGTGAGTAGGCTCAATGCCCTATAAGATCCTTCTATCTCTGAGATTCTGTGATCTGCTCTAAGTCATAGGATCATAGATAGACCTAGGATGGATCTCAAAGGCCACATGGTACAACACCCTCATTTTATTGAGAACACCAAAGCCCAGGGAAGTTCAGTGACTTGCGCAAAGTAACCCAGGTGGGTAACATCAGCAGTGGGATTCAAACCGAGATCTTCCCAGTCCCAAGCCAGTATACTCTTTATACCTGCTTCCCTTAGCTGTGTGTGATCTTTCCCTCTTCAGAAGCCCCATAGTTTGTACTTCTCTTGTGCCATTTTTTTATATTCTGCTTTTTATTATAGTCCAGTGATATCAAATTTAAATTTGAAATGGGAGACCTACATAAGGATCCCTGGAGGCCAAATATTGACTTAATTTTAAAATGTAATATTATCTAGTTATTTCATTTTTATTTGCTTGGCTAAATACTCCCCAATTGCACTTTAATCTGGTTTGAGCCTCACAATGGGAGTGTTGGGGTCCTCACGTAGCCATGGAGGGCCACATGTTCAGCACCTCTATTATAGTCGTCTGGGTATTTGATTTATTTTCCTTACTTTATTATAAGCTCCTTGAGGGTAAGAACCACTTCTCATCCCCACCCACACCCTTCTACAATAGTGCTTTGTAAATTTTTTAAAAGGAATGAATGAATGTTCTTTCTTTCTCCTGAGACAGCCCTGCCTCAGAGAAGGGAAAAGACTGAAGGGACAGATCTTTTGAAGAGAAAGAACCCATATCATCTGGCTCTTAAAACCATCTAACAGGAGTTGCTGTTTCTATTTTTGCTTTCACAGTAAGATGACAGATCTCAGAAGAAAACCCATATCAACTGGCTCTTAAAACCACCCAAGAGGAGTTGATACTGTTGTTTTTGCCTTCCCAGTAAGATGTTTTCTTGGAGAAACAAGACTCTAAAGGAGCAGAAAGGTCTCAATGACTTGTCCCTATGGTATTTGCATGTCTGTATCTGGAAGGGTAAAAATACCAAGTGACCTCTCTGACATGATTTACAACCTCCCCTTGTCATCCTATTAAAAGGACCAGAGTCTTTCTGCCATAAACAGCAAGGACAACTTTGAAAGGCACCAAGTTCCAATTTAATAAAATAAAAATAAAATGTCTAGGTAGGGGAGAAGGAGAAATTCTCATTAAAACATATAAATAGAGGAAGACAACACCAGCCACGCTTCTGCAAGACTATGAATGGTGGCATTAACCTACTATCAAGTATTTTTTTTCTTAGCTTGTTTGTTTCTACTAGATAAAGGTTACAGTAATACAGTAGAAAGCCCACTAGATTTAAGTAGGAAGACGGGTTTGAGTCCTGACTTGCGCCCTGACTCCCTTGTGTGACCTTGGGCTTCTGTTTGCCCCTCTATAAAATGATGGGGTTGAGCTAGGCGATCTTTAGGGACCCTTCCTCATTTGCTCTTCTATGGTCTTTTGTGTTGTGTGTACACACAGAGAAATGTGCTGTCACATGGCTCATTCCAATAAGGACTTGAATAGACTCTGGGTCACTGGGGCCTGGGCTAGATGACCTCTGAGGTCCCTCCAGCTCTAAGATTCTATGAGATCACCTTCTCACCCCTAAACCCCAAATAGAAGAGCAGAGAAAAAATCTGAGATCACTGAGTTACTTATAACTCAGGGGTTTATCGGAATGCCACACCCTGATTCACACAATATAAGCTGTTTGTCCTTCATTCTTGAAGAGCACCATGAATCAGGGAAATGATGCCATGACATGCAAGTAAATTGTATTACAGTGAGAGAGTCACCAGCCTCACTTTCTCCTCTGGAGCCATCTGGGTTCAGTGGCCAGATGTGGATCAGGACGACTGGAGATGCAGTGAGGGACCTTGGCCTTTACTAAAGAGCTTCTAAATCCAAGGTTTCAAAACAAGGAGGCCATCCTGTTATCAGCACTCTACAAATTTTATTGGCTGAAAATACCAGCTAATAACTAATAATCACAATAGTTCATATGTGTTATGCTTTAAGTTTGCAATGTATATTTACACATTAACTCATTTGCTCCTCAGTTAACCCTGTAATGTAGGTGTCATTATTATCATCTTCATTGTACAAAACAAGGAAGCTAAAACTCAGATACTTGAAGTAACTTGTCCATAGTCACTTTGCTAGTACCTGAGGCAATATTTGAGCCCTGGTCTATCCAAATCCAAGGTCCAGTGATTTCTCCACTAAGTCATAACCTGGTTATGTCCCCACAAGTTCTCCACAGACATCATGATTATAAAACTGGACCCTTCCTATCTTTCCAGTCTTCTTACAGTAGACTCCCCTCCACACAATCCATGGCCCAATCACTCTGGTTTATACATGACCCTCATGCCTGGAATGTTCTCTCTCCTCACTTCTGACTTCTCCAGCTTCCTTCAAGATTCAGCTCAAATCCTGCCTTTTACAGGAAGCCTTTTCATTTCCCTTCTCTTTAAGGTTGCCTTCCATTTGCATTGTACATATCTTGTATGTACATATTTGCATGTCATCACCCTCATTAAAATGTGAGCTTCTTAAGAGCTAGGAAAGTCTATGTATTCTAAGCACTTCACATTTCCTTCCACATAGTAAGTATTTAATAAATGTTTGCTGACTTGACTCAACAGTTAAATATATCTGCTTATAATATGTATTTAATAAGTGTTTATTGGATGTTGGATGAAGAGGGTTAGGTAATAATGGTCTAAAGGAATGATCAGCTACATAGAATCACAGAGTTTCAAATTGAGAAGAGATTGCTGAAACCATATGTATAGGTTCTCTAACATCTAGACTAGATGCTTTCTAAGAGAGGTGAATATTAATTCTATTTCTACACAAACACTTCCCCATGCCCACTTCCACCACTTAGTATAGTGGTCTGCATGCAGTCAATATAGGTTAGTTGGCTGGATGACTGAATGGATTTGTAGATGGATGAATGAATGAATGAATGAATGAATGAATGAATGAATGAATGAATGAATGAAGAGACTTCACCTTAAAAGACTCTCCTTCTCTGCACTTATTTCAGGTCCATTCTTGTAGTTTTGCCTCTGCCCAACTCAATGGCGACCCTCTTCATATAAATATGGAATCCTCTCTGCAACATAGTTATCATTTCCTTAATTGCCTCATCATTTAATTGTTCATCTTGCCTTTCCCAGATCCATGGAAGGACTGGCGGTCTGTCTTTTCATAATTCCCCAATTTTTATCCCAACTCTTTTATTGGACTGTATCACCCAGGCTCTGTCTCCAGTTCCTGATTAAAAATGTCATTTTTAGGGAGCCAAGAAATATGGGCCTTGGATCACAGCCTCTTTAGATGAGCAATCCTCCAGACATTTACCTTTCAAAATGATTGATTTTACACTCCAAAACTGCCTACTCATCCCAAATACATATGGTAGGTGAGAGACAGAACGGAAGCAAAAGGTGTGTGGGAAGTAGTTTAAGATGAGTCAACAGTGTGATGTGGTAGCCAAAAAGAGAAGAAAAAAAAAGAAATATATAATGTGATTTTAGACTTCTCTAAGAGAGGCATAGTTTCTAGGGATTAGGTGATGATGGTTAGTTCTGTTGTATTTTGCATGGTCATGCCATGTCTGGAATATTGTGTTGCAGTTTGAGTACCTCTTTTGGGGAGGACATTGATAGGCTGGAGGATGTTCATGGAGGAAAATCAGAATGATGAAGACCCTCTAGTCTATTACATATGAAAACTTGATTAAAGGACTGAACTCAATAACCTCTAGCGCCCCACCCAGCTCTAAATGGTGTTATGATGCTATAATGACTTGCAACAATTAAGTATCACAGAATGTCAGAGTTGGGAAGGACCTCAGAGGTCAATTGGACCAACAAATTCTTGAAAAGTAGGGGGGCAGAGCCAAGATGTCGGAGTAGAAGCATGACCATCTCGAGGCTCCGGCTTCCACCTTCCCCAATCCATATAAAAAGGGGACTCTAAACAAACTTTGGAGCTGCAGAACCCACAAAATGACACAGAGAAGTTAACCTCCCACTGAGGACAGCCCGGCAGGCTGGCAGGAATTCAGTGCAGTGCTCTGGGAGCCAAGCCCAGCACCACACCGAGGCTTTAGCCACAGTGTGGGCCTGACCAGCCAACCAGAGGGACTCCAGATCAGCAGCAGCTGTGGCTGTTTCCAGATTTATCAACACAGAGATGCGAAGGACAAGGTGAGAGGCCAGTGCAGTCTGGACTTCAGGACCAGTAAGTGGGAGTACGTGGCTTTTACCCCCAGGGCGAGAAGCCGCTGAGACGCCAGCACAGCCAGCCAGCACCACGTGATGGCTTCAGCTCCTGGCCTGCAGAGTGTAGGTGGACCAAGCACCAGTCTGAGGGGTAATCGCTCATGCTTTAACCTGCTTGGATCTGGATTGCAGTCTAGGGTAGAGATCCTGGGGTGTGTGTCCAGCTTGCCAGAGCTTGTGAGACCTCAGAGAGGGCACCCATCTAATACCTCCGGCAGCTGAGAAAACCCCAGCATTTGGGATGAAAGCTCCCCTGTCTGGTGGCAGAGTCCTACTGTGGCAAAAAGCCCAAAAGTCAAGTAATTGAGTGGCAAAATGAGCAGGCGAAAGAAACAAAGCAGACAGAAGATTCCAACATTACACTCCTATTTTGGGGACAAGAAGGAGCAAGGCCTGGAACAGGAGGAAAACAGTGAAGTCAGAACTCTTGCACCAAAAGCTTCAAAGGAAAATACGAGCTGGTTACAGGCCATAGAGGACCTTAAGAAGCAGATAAGAGAAGTGGAGGGAAAATTGGGAAGAGAAATGAGAACAATGCAAAAAAAATTATGAAGTGAGAGTCAATAGCCTGACTGAGGAAAATAATACCTTAAAAAACAGACTGACTCAAATGGCAAAGGAGGCTCAAAAAGGCAATGAGGAGAAGAATGCCTTAAAAAGCCAAATTTGCCAGATGGAAAAAGAATCTCAAAAGCTCAATGAGGAGAATCATTGCTTCAGAATTAGATTGGAGCAAATGGAAGCTAATGACTTTATGAGAAATCAAGATGCTGTTAAACAGATCCAAACAAATGAAAGAATAGAAGGCAATGTGAAATATCTCATGGGGAAAACCACTGACCTGGAAAATACATACAGGAGAGATAATTTAAAAATTATTGGACTACCTGAAAGCCATGACCAAAGTAAGAACCTAGAAAGCATCCTCCAGGAAGTTCTCAAAGAAAACTGCCCTGATGTTTTAGTACCAGAGGGCAAAATAGGGGTTGAAAGAATCCACCGATCACGTCCTGAAAAAGATCCCAAAAAGAAAACTCCTAGGAATATTATAGTCAGGCTCCAGAATTCCCAGATTAAGGAGAGAATATTACAAGCAGCCAGGAAGAAACAATTTGAATATTGTGAAAACACAATCAGGATAACCCAGGATCTAGCAGCTTCTACACTGAGGGATCGAAGGGCTTGGAATGTGATATTCCGGAGGTCAAGGGAGCTGGGATTAAAACCAAGAGTCACCTACCCAGCAAAACTGAGTATCATGTTTCAGGGGAAAATATGCTCATTCAGTGGAATAGAGGACTTTCAAGTTTTCTTGCTGAAAAAACCAGAGTTGAATAGAAAATTTGACATTCAGATGCAAGAAGCAAGAGAAGCATGAGAAGGTAAACAGGGAAAAGAAATCATAAGGAACTGATCAAAGTTGAACTATTAACATTCCTACATGGAAAAACAATAATTGTAACTTATGAAACTTGCCTCAGTAGTTGAAGGGATTAGAAATATAAATATATGTCTATATATGAGGGTATATGGGCATATAAATACATATGTGAATGTATGTATGTATGTTTACAGGCATACATAGATAGAGGGCACAGGACCAATTTAAAAGGAAGGGATGATGCTTAAAAGGTGAAATTAAGAGGTGAGAGAGGAATATAATGAGAGGAGATGAGGAGAGACAGATTGGGGTAAACTATCTCATACAGAAGAGGCAAGGGAAAATGGTTACAACGGAGGGGAAGAATAGGAAGGCAAAAGGGAATGGGTCAACCTTATTCCCATTGAATCTGGCTTGAGGATGGAGTGAAATACACACTAAATAGGGTATCTCACCCTCCAGGAGAATAGGGGGGGAAGGGGATGAGAGGGGAATGATGGAAGAGAGGGCAGGCTGGGGGGAGGGAGGAAAGTTGGAAGCACCCATTTTTGAAAAGGAATGGGATCAGGGTAGAGAGTGGAGCGGGTAGGAGGTGGGATGGGAGGGAAGGAAGTGTAGTCAATCTTTTACAATATATATTCTATGTTGTTGTTTTGCATTAGCCACACATGTACAATCTATACTGAACTGCTTGTCTCCCCAGTGGAGGTGGGTGATGGGGAAGGAAGGGAACGAATCTGGAATTGAAAGTTTTAAAATCAAATATTCAAATATATATGTACATATATATGTGTGTGTGTATATATATACATGTATATATGTGTGTATGTATATATATATATATACATACTATTAGTAATACCATCTTACATGTAATTGGAAAATAAGATATACAGGTACTGAGGCATAGAGATCCACTGGAAAAGTCAAAAGGGGTATGGGAGAAAATATGGGAGAGAGCAGATTGGAGGAGGGGATATCCTGTGGGACTGCTATTTTGGGGCGGTGGGTGGGGGAAAATCGGGGAGAAAATTTGTAACTCAAAATCTGGCGGAAATGAATGATGTAAACCAGAAGTTAATAAAGCATTTTTTTAAATAAAAAAAATTCTTGAAAAGTAATTCTCTCTAAAACTTACCCAATAACTGTTTATCCAGTGTTTAATTTAGACCTTCAGTGGTGGTAAACACATCATCTCCCAAAGCAGATCATTCTTTCCACTTTTTGGATAGTCTTTTTTATTATGAAGCTATTCTTGACATCAAGCTTAAATTTGCCTTTTTGCAACTTTTACCCATTACTCCTCATTTTGCTCTCAGGGACCAAGAAGAAAAAATCTAGTCCCTCATTCAGGGAAGAATCTTTCATGTACTTTAAGACCATCATTATGTTCCCCCTCAGTCTTATCTATCTAGGATAAATACACTCAGAAAAGGAAGAGTTAATCAACTCTAATTGTGTTTTCTATATTAAGAAGAATAATCTTTGAACTGAAAAGGACTGGGGGGAGGGAGATAGAAAGAAGTAGGAAGCTAGTAAGAGAATGTCTAGACCCAGTTAATGAAATTATATCTCTAGACCCAATTGAATTACATCTTTGGGTACCAAAAACTGATGATCTTCAAGAGCTATAGTGGTTGAAAAATTCATCACCCTGTGATTAATAAGCCATTGTGGACCTCTCTGAAATTAGTCAGCCTGGTCCTCAAATGACAGAGGGATACTCCATCACCATGACTCTATGTAAGCCTTCCTAACCCAATGGGACCCAATACATCATTTAATTTTCTAAATAAATGAAGAATTTTAATTCCTAAAAATCAAACCTATCCAAAAAAATAGAGCAAGCTTCTCTGATTAGTTAAAGAGTTTGTTGTTACTAATGGCACTCAAGTAGAAACCAGATGATAACTTGTTATCAGTGTAATAGAAGGAATTAATTCTTCAGATGGATATTGGCTTGGATAAGGAGGGGAGCTTTCCATCTCTGTGATGTAATGATTTTATTATCTAGTTTTATTATTATATATAGAAATGTCATTTGGTTCTCATGGTCATTTGAATCTGCTATCAAACTATACTTTAAAATGACACATAATACAGATGCTTGTTTTAATCATCTCCAACATGTTTCTCTTCATTACATGTTTTTAAAATATCTGTCTCCTATTCTATAAATGATTTGAGTTTCGGGAAAAGTTGTTGACAGCTTTCTTCTGCCTTCTAAATGTGCGCTACTGTTTCACTAGACATTTTCTATTTCAGGTCTCAAGGCTACATAGATGAGACTCTTTGCAACTTTGAAACTACTATGGCTTAATATAGCTTGTTCTCCTTCATCAGCATATGAAATACTTCTCTTTTGAAGAGTTCCCAAAATGGCTTTGTGGAATCAGAATGAATCAAGGCCCAAGCTGATTGGTTGACTATTTTAAAACTAGTTAGAGCTCTGTGGTTGAGAAGAAAGGAAGAAAGTCTATTAATGCTGATGAGACTTCTCTAAATGACTGTCTGAAGAGTACATCAACACAGCCTCCTAATGGTTCCCATGTGTGCTGATATGCCACCTGTGAGAAGGAATGTTTGCCTTGTGAGCACGATCATTCACCCCCAAGATGCAGATTCACTAAACAAGGTGCATTTGCCTCTGGTACCTTGTTTTTTTAAGTCACTGAAGTGTCATGCCCTGCTGACTATGCTATTGCCATGGAGAACAATGAGGGGAACAGGGACAGAAGGTCTCTAGTGAGAGAGACTCAACAGAAACCAGTAGTTGAGACCCATCTCAAATATAAAAACCAACATGTATCCACAGAGTGATGGAGTGTTACAAATTATAATAATTCTTAGTCCAGACCAGCCTGGGTGACAGTGGATAACAGCAGGGGAATGGAGTCAGAAAAATTTGAGTTCAAACCCAGCCACTGATACTTAGTAGCTCTGTGACCCTGGGAAAGTCACTTAACCTCTGTCTGACCCCATTTTCTCATCTATAAAATGGGGAACTTCAGGGTGCATTTAGTCCAGTCCCCAGTATTTTACAGATAAGAAAACTGAGTCCCAAAGATGTTAAGTGACTTGCACAAGGTCAGCACCTAGCTAGTAAGTAATCAAGGCCAGATCTGAAACCTGGTCCTCACCTAGGTTCCAGAGCCCCAGTTTCTTTCCACTGAATCACAAGTACTCAGCTAGTCTAGGCTGAACTCCAGACTTCCCCTGGGTACCCAGGCCTTATCAGTATTCTCTACCCCTGGCATCCCTCTGAATAGAGGGTGGAGTGGAAAATGCCTCCCTAACCCTCACTTTTCCCTATCTCCCTCTCAGCCTAATTCCAATCCCTTGTGCTGACATTGTTTTTGTTTCAGACACAGCCTCCTGCCTCTGGCCATTTCAGCTTCCATGACTCATCTGTGCAGTTTTGTTTTGTCTGTTTGTTACAATCCTGGCTTGTTCTGATTGAAATTCTGACCTCTCCCTACAAAAGAACTTCATGGATACAAACCCCACCTCACTTTGGCCTTGGTACTCACACCTACTCAGTACCCTTTGCTCCTGGACCTCTCTGAATAGAGAGAGTGGAGTGGAGAATTCCTCCCACAGCCTCCATTTCAGGAGGGAGAGAGCCCGGCCTGGTCATCTCTTCATTTTCCTCTCAGAATTCCCTCCTCTGGACCTCTCCAAAATGCCCTTCAATCTTTTAATTTCCTTCTATGTATTGCCTTTTCTCACTAGATGGTAAGCTCTTTGAAGGTGTCAAGATAATAGGAAACACCCTGTTTTCCAAAGCTAAGGCCCATGCAAACAGGCTTAGCCCTGAGCTTGGCATGACAACAGTCCTTTGCACTTACCCTCTGGACATTCTCACTCTGTGGTAAAATCTCATAATTATTCTATTGCTTTGACCAGCATCAGGTGTTCTCTGATTTTGGACAAGCTCAGATAAGTACCCATGTTCTGGTCATGAAGCTCTGCTATGAATCAAACTCATCTTATTGTTGCTGTTATCCCCTCATTGTCAAGACTATAGCTCCCTTCACAGCCATTGATTTAAGTATTGAGATCTTCCCATACTGCCTCAGGTCCCCCACTAAGGGTGGCACATGTGTCTAGATCCCCTCCTTGCTTGCAAGCCATTTCCCTCACTTTGAAATTAAACATCTGCTGATTCCTCACTCTCTTGTCCTTAGCCTGCTGTTTGGCCCTGGCCATCCACAGGTTAGAGGCTTGTTCAGTCTGGTTGACAAAGCCAGGATCTTTCTTTTTTATATTTGTATCTCCAGGGCCTAGCACAGTGACTAGCATGTAATAGGTGCTTAATACATATTTATTGACTAACTGTTTGACCCCAACCCTCCATTCCCAAACCCCACCTCACAAAGTGGGTCCCTTCAATGAGAACCATGGATTCTACTCAGTCCCTATATTGACTGAACTACCTTATGGCCAAGGTTTAAAGGTTGTCCAAAATTCAAAATATAAGAAAAAATATTTGGAAGTTTAGGGCGTATAGAGAGAAGAGGAGCAGACAGTCAAGGAAGACTTTATAGTCCCAGCCTGTAAACTATTCCTGTAAAGTACCTATATCATGTCACACCTGAATATCATGTTTGTTTCATATGCCATATGAGAAAGAGAAAGTAACAAGCATTTACTGAGTACTATGTCCCAGGCACAGTGCTAAGTGCTTTATAGATATTACCTCATTTGATCGTCACAATGCACCTGTGAGGTAGGTCTTCTTCTTATCTCCTTTTTACAGCTGAGGAAACTGAGGCAGAGAGAAATTAAGTAACTTATTCAGAGTCACATAGCTAGCAAGTGTCTGAGGCTGGATTTGAAATTTGTTCAGTTGTTTCAGTAATATCTGACCCTTTACAACCCTGTTTGGGGTTTTCTTGGCAGAGACACTGGAGTGGTTTGCCATTTCCTTCTCCAGTTCATTTTATAAATGAAGAAACTGAAGCAAACAGGGTGAAATGACTTGCCCAGGGACACACAGCTAGTAATTATTTGAGGCCAAATTTGAACTCACAAAGATGAGTCTTCCTGACTGTAGGCACAGTTCTCTGTCCACTGTGCCACCTCGCTGCCCTACCCCCTCCTATTCTAGATGAGTAAAATGAGACTTATAGAGGGTAAATGATTTGACATGATTAGGATTCTGGACCTGGAAGCCTTCAGACATCATCTAATTCTGACCCCCTCATTTTATAGATGTAGAAACAGAGACCCAAGGAGACTCAGCAATTTGCCTAAGGTCACATAAATGATGAAGATGATGATGACAATGACAATGATGATGATGACAAGCATTTCTTGAACACTCACTATGTGCCAGAAACTGCACTAAGCATTTACAAATATTATCCCATTTTATCCTCATAATGGCCATGGGAGACAGGTACTATTGTTATCCTCATTTTACAGATGAAGAGACTGAGGAAGACAGAGATTAAGTGATTACCCAGGATCACATAGCTAGTATGTTTCGGGGGTTGGGTTAGAATTTGGGTCTCCTGGCCCAAAGTCTAGCACTTTGCCCACATTGCCTCCATGAAACACCACCAGATTTCCTATAAAATGCCCTCATCATCATATATCCTGTTACTTTAGCTTCCTCATTTCTAATTTCTCAGGTTTTCATCTATGATATAAAAATGACTGGGTTGGATGATCTCTTAACTCTCTTCTAGCTTTGATATTATGTGATTCTCTGAAGTGTTTCTACTTACAGTTGACCATCAGTGGTTAACAATTTTTTAGTTTCCCTAGTCCCTGGGAGATGAGACCTAAATATTCATGATGAAACTTCCTATTTGTTCTCTGTCCTAAAAACTCTGTGACAGCCAGCTTGTGTTAAAAAAAAAATCTCTGGGTGGCTAGGTGGCACAGTGAATAGAGCACCAACCCTGGAGTCAGGAGGACCTGAGTTCAAATCTGGCCTCAGATACAACACAAAAACTAGCCGTGTGACCTTGGGTAAGTTACTTAACTCCAATTGCCCTACTTTCCCTCCTCCAAAAAGCAAAAAAAAAAAAAAGAAAGAAAGAAAGAAAAAGAAAATCTCCGTGGTTGCCATGGCAATTCTAATCAATGAAATTACTTTTTTCTGACATTTTGGAAATACACACTCCTCTATGAGATTAAGAAATAAATGACAAAGGGGAAGTACCTTAGTGTCTGAGTCTGGAAAATCTCTTGGTGGAAACTTTTTCAGGCTTACTTTGCTACGCTCCTCATGCAACCCAGGGTCACTCTGACCTGAGAAATATACCTTTAATAAAAATCTTTCTCTTTAATGATGGAGTAGCTGAGGAAATTCTGGGTTGAGTCCAGGGCACAGATTCAAATCTTAACAGTTATTATGTCTTAGTTGACCTTGGATAAGTCACTTTAGTTCTGTAGGCCACAGTTTCCTCATGTGTAAAATGAGGAGTCTAGGACTGATTAGCTCTAAGATCCTTTCCATTCTGAAATATTAATATACTGAAATGATTTTTTCCTCCTTGCCTGCAGCTGCATTCAATTTCTCTTACATTCCAACCACGCCCTCTGGTGGCTAATTTAAATGCAGTCTGTAATGAAGCCTGGGAAGCAGGTTTCTGAAAACCAAACCCAAAGAAATTTTGCTTCTTGATATTTTGGTTCTTTTCCTGCTACCCCACACCAGTCAGAGTGATAGACTGTCCTGCCTCATAAACAGTGTAATCCAACATCCATCTAAGTCTGAATCCAAACACTCAGAAGGGGTCACCCAGTCTCGATTTGATGACCTCCAGTGCCCTCCTCCCTAAGACAGCTCATTGCACTTGGGAACAGCTCTCATTGCTAGGAAAGTTTTCCTTACATGGGAATGGAATCTACCTCCTTGTAACTTCCACCCATTGGTCCTAGCTTTGCCCTCTGGGGCCAAGTCTAATCCTTCTTTCATGTAACAAACTTTCTGGCATTTGAAGAATAATAATGAAACATTTGTATAATGCTTTAAAGTTCACAAACACATACATACATACTTGGCATACACACATACACATGTGCCTTTACCTCTACTGAGGAGTTCCTTTTTATCCTATCAATATCTTGTTTGTACCTAGTTATCTGCATGTTGTTTCCCCCATTATACTGTAAGCTCCTTGAGGACAAGGACTTTTTGCCTTTTGCATTTGAAGTGCTTAGCAAAGTGCCTAGGACTTGTTGACTGACACATTATTTCACTGGAGACTCATAAAAATTCTGTGAAGTGTTTTCTACATGTATCCTCACTTTATGAGGAAGCTGTTCTTCAGAGGCATTAAGCAACTTGCCTATGGACACAAGAAGTGTCAGAATGTGAGATTTGGACATGGGTCTTTTTTTTTTTTAAGCAATCGGGGTTAAGTAGCTTGCTCAAGGTTACATGGCCAGTTATTTCTGGGTGTGGTGCTAAGTATCTGAGCCCAGATTTGATCCAGGTCATCCCAACACTGGAGCCGGTGCTCTGGTGCTCTTACTCGCTGAGCTACCTGGCTGCCCCTAAGCAATTGGGGTTAAGTAACTTGCTCAAGGTTACACGACCAGGTGTTTCTGGGTGGGTGCTAAGTGTCTGAGCCCGGGATTCGATCCCCAGGTCATCCTGACACTGGAGCCGGTGCTCTTACTCGCTGTGCTACCTGGCCGCCCCTGGACATCGGTCTTCTTGATGCCACATTAAGCATTCTTTCTACTTTTCCAAAAGTCATGTCCCCATCCCCAAGTGTTCTCTTCTCCAGAGTAAACAACCCTAGTTCTTTCCATTGACTTTCATGTGGCATGCTATGTTGTTCAGTCATTTCTGTCCTGTCTGACTCTTTGTGACCCCATTTGGGGTTTTCTTGGCAGAGATACTGGAATGGTTTGCCATTTCCTTCTCCAGTTCATTTTACAAATGAGGAAACTGAGGCAGGCAGGGTTAAGATACTTGCTCAGGATCACACAATTAGTGAGTGTCTGAGGCTAGATTTGAACTCACAAAGAGAGCTCTTCTTAACTCCAAACTCAGTGCTCCACCCACTGTGCCACCTAGCTGCCTGTGCCTGGTATCTAGTCATATTGATTGCCCCTCTTTGAATCAGCTCTAATTCATCAAGGACCCTTTTAAGATGTAGTACATTTAAATTGACACAATTTTCCAGATATGAAAATAGCAGGCCTAGGCTTTCCTCCTTCTGGACAATACAGTTTTCTTCTACGGTCACATTAGCTTTCTTGATTGCGGACTCACATTGAGCCTGCAATACAAGAATGTGATCAATTCAAAACCACTGATACTATATTGTAGAAAACAATACAAGAAAACTGCATGGAACATTTAAATACAGGCAGCAAAGTACTGATTAATAAAGTTCACAGGCTACCACTAGAGAAAAAAACTTAAAACTCCAAGACATATAATAACCCAATTTCAGTGTGAGACACCAAGTAGCCAGAATAAAGGCCATTAGCTATGAAGGAATGTCAATTTGGGAATTTTATTATTACTCTGCTACCATGAGAAATAAAAGATTGGAAGAAGATATTGCAAAAAGCAAAGGCATTCAAGTAGCGATCCCTAATAGCTGCGTTTAAAGCAGATCACTGAATCAGAATCACTGAAAAATGTGGACCTTCAATAGAAGAAAAGCATTTGAAACATTCCCACGGAAGACAACCACTGCCACCGGAACCAAATAGAATATTTGACTTGCAAAACCTCCTTATGACTGTTTCCCCATGGCACAGAGGGTTCCTCTCTGCCAAGTGGGACTCCCACTCTCTAACAGATCAGGTTTAGTCATGAAGGACCCAGGACCCAAAGAAAGGAAAAGGGAGGAGAGTCAAGTTTTTTCTCTGGCTTATTATGTCCCATACTAAAGGGAAAATATCTCAAACAAAACTTCATTTGGCTCATGTCTGGGGTCTTCCCAAAAGAAATGAATATGGTTCTTTCTAGAAAGATGATTTAATATACAAAATAGTAGCTATCAGGTATAGGATAGCTTTTTTATTTTCTCCACAAAAAAAAATGCTTTAAAAAATCCTGAAAGGTACATGTTAATATTTACTTAAACCATAAACTATGACCAATCGACACTATTATACTCCCTCCAAAGTTATCATCTCTTAACTGTCAAATCTAATGTTTTTTCTCAATTTTTATCGTTCTTGACCTCTCTGACATTGCTGATCACCCTATTCTTCTAGAAATATTCTCCTCTAGATTTTCATGACACTGCTGTCTCCTGGTTTTTCTCCTTTATGTCTTTATGTATATTCCTCAGGAATCTACTGAATCTTCCTTCAGGTTTTACCCACTAACAAGACTCTGTCCTGGACCTTTTTCTCTTCTCCCTCTATACTATCTCTCATGGTGATCTCATCAACTCCCATGAGTTCAACTGGCATCTCTGTTGGTAGATGCTTCTCACATGTATTTATTTAACCCTAACCTCTCTCCTGACTTCTCATCTCACACCACCAAATACCTATGTCCACATCTTACACTGGATGTCCCATAGATATCTCAAATTCAAAGTTTCCAAAGTTTCCAAAATGGAACTTTCATCTTTCTTCTCAACCTCTCCCAGTTTCTTTATTAGTCTCAAGGGCACCACCAATCTCATCATCATCCAAGTTTACAACCTCAGTGTCATTTTCTGCTCTTCAATTAAACAACCCTACACATCCAATCTATTGCCAAGTCTTAATGTGTCCGTCTTCACAACATTTCTTGTATATGTACCCTTCTCTCTACTCACACAGTTGACACTTCTTCACCCCCAGACTCCAGTCCGTCCTTCACTTAGCTGCCAAAGTGATCTACCTAAGGCACATATCTGACCATGTCATCTCCCTACTCAGAAAACTCCAATAGGTTCCTTAATAGCTCCAGAATCAAATATCGAATCCTGTTTGGCTTTAAAGTCCTTCACAATCTGACTTCTTCCTCCCTTTCCAGGTTTATTACACTGTTCCCCTCCACATCCCCTAATACTGGCCTGTTTGCGGTTCCTTGAACACAACACCCCATCTCCCAACTCTTTTCTTTTTTACTGACTATCCCCCATGTTTAGAATACTCTCCCACCTCACTGCCATCTACTGGCTTCCTTGACTTCCTGCAAAACCTTCTGCAGCTAGCCTTTCCTCATTCTCCTGCAGTACTCCAACTGCTAGTGCCTGCCCTCTGAGATTATCCCCCCACCATTAACACTATACTAATAACAACAATAATAATGACATTTATATTAATTTTTAAGCTCCTTGAGATCAGGGACTGTTTTTGCCTTTCTCTGTATCCCTAACTCTTAGCATAGTGTCTTGACACATGGGAAGTGCTCAATAAATGCTAGTTGATTAATTAATTGATTGATGTTGGGAGGACAAATCATAAACAATTAGCATATGTGTGAAAGAAAATTATAACTATCAGGTAACATTGCAAAATTTGGGGGATGAAGTTAAAGCAATCCTCAGGATTATTCTCTGAAAATTAACATTAACAGCATAGAAAAAGAGGATAATAAACTGAGTGTACAAATTTAAAACCTAGAACATCATTGAACAAACCCAGAATAAGTGTAGAAGTAGAAATCTTGCCAATTAAATGAGCTATAGATAAAATGGAAAACAAAAGACTAAGGAATTGCTAAACAAAACCAAAAGTGTGTTCTTTTTTGGGGGGGAGGGATGAATATGATCAATAAATTTTTAGCTAACCTTATCAAAAAGGACATGAAAAACAAATGACCAAAATTTTTAAAAATAAACAAGATGAATTCATCACAGAGAAATAAAAATAATTGTCAGAATTTATATATGCAATTATATGCTATCGAAGCTGAGAGCTTAAATAAAATATACACATTAGCAATATGAGGAAAAAAGGTTTTAAAGAATTCAGTTTCACAAAGTGACCAAGCTTTTAAAGAATTTCCAAAGAGAAAAAAAATAACATTGAGGAATATAAAATAAAACTCTCCAAAAGTCTTGTAGCTCTATGAAAGGCCTAATAAAATTTTCTTAGTGAACGTGTTTATGAAATAGTTGTACACAAGTGATATTTTCAAATTTTAATAATATAATTATAATTACAGTAACTGGAATTTATATTGTTGCTGTTCATCCTTTGGTCTCAAAGAGGACCAATGACCTCAGGAGGGCCATGTTTTGACTTGCAAGTGAATTGGATCTAAGTGAGGCGGAGCTGTAAAAAATCATCAGCCTCACTCTTTCCTCCAGAGTCATTAGAGTCTAGTGGCAAGACATAGGTCAAGATCACTAGTGATGGTCCAGGATGCAGTGGGAGACCTTGGTCTTTTTAAGCTAAGGTCTTTCTAGGTTTCAGTTTGTCTGAGGCACCACCCATTCAGTAATTAAAGGCTGGATGAGAATTGAAACAAAAGATGGCCTAGTTTGCCTTCCTAAAAGAAACATTCTGGGAGGGGAAGATCCTCAGAGTTTCTTTCCAAAACAGAAACAATTGCTATTTACCCTTACTCTAAGCCAACAAAAGCCAAACAATGAGCAACTGAGACTTGGGCTGGGACCTACTATTGGCCAATCAGTGAAAACCAGAGTCATTTGGGTTTAAAGGCATAATCAAGTAGCTCCATTTGAATTATAATGGACTTTATCAAAGTCTGATTTTTCAGAGTTACATTTCAAGAAATCATAATGAAAACTACATGAGGCAAAAGAGTTAATTGTCCCAGTTAAAAAAAAAAAAAGAATAAAACGGGAAGAAAAAAATCTAGCCCCCACAGTACCTTGCAGAATATAAGCAATCAAAATTTATATTCCTTTGGACAGAACTTTTAGCTTAACAAAGTACTTGACATCTGATCTTATTTGATAGTGGTAACAATCCTGTGAAATGAGTGCTAAATTTATCTCTGTGAAGTTACTTACACAGGGTCACACAACCAGTAAGTGTAGGAGGGCTGATTTGAGCCTATGTCTTCCTGTCTTTAAGTCTGACATTCCACCCTCTATCCAGAAGCTCTTAACCTTTTTTGTGTCATAGATCCCTTTGGATAACCCATTGGATCTGTAATACATTCCTGTGGGTATTCCCACCAGTGATAGAGCTTGCAAATCCATCCACCTGCCCAACTGGTGAAGCATTCATATAGATCCTCCCACAAATTCACCACAAGGGGGCAGGAGTTTGGAGAGGAGAAGCCTTGGGGAGACATGATGGCTGTCTCCAAGTACTTAAAGGATTGTCATGTGAAAGAAGGAATATTTGGCTCCAGATGGTGCAACTATAAGCTATGGGAGGAGGTTAACAAAAGGAAAATTGAGGTTTGATATCAGGAAAAACCTCCTAACAATTAAAGCTATTCAAAATGTAGAATAGGGTGCCTTGAGAAATGGTAGGTTCCCTCTCACTGGGGGTTTCAAGCACGGGCTGTGTGACTACTTGCTGGATGTGTAGTAGAGAAGACACTTGTTCCAATCTGGATTGGACTGAGGCATAGCTTGCCTAGGCCTAAATTCTCCTTTTAGCTACCATTCTCTGCTCCCTCATATCCATCCATGTCTGCCCTATTCTTCCTATATCACTCTCACTCTCTCTTTACCCTTCCACTGTGACCTCTGAACCCCCTTCCCCTCAACATACATTCTTTTATTGTCAACAAACTGCCCTTCATATTAGACCTGTACCCTCTCCCCAGAAATTTCTTTATATGTATTTGTATTTGATTTTCTATGTGCATGTTATTATAGGCTATAAATTGCTGTCTCGAGTATAACTGGACAGAAAGAGGAAATAGACAAGTTTGGAAAATAGATCATAAGCCCTGGAACAGAAGCATAATGTCTAAGTATTCTACTCAGATGACAAAATTGATTCTTCCATCAAATACCTTCTTATGTGTAATACTAGCTCTCCTCCACCCTCTCTTACCTATCCTGTTTCTTTTGAATAAGATATAACCATCCACAGTCATGTTCCAGACATGGGTTTCACCTCAACAAGTCTCAATAATCATGAGGTCAAATTTACCTCTTTGCTTTAGGGCTTCTAATTCACCTCCCATGTGGCCTGAACTTTGGATAGTTTTACATAGATATCTGAAGCCATGAGTTTTACTACTGACTCTACTGTAGCCACTCACTATGGTATCTAGTTTGGTGTGATAACATTGTGTAATGGGAATGTAAATTTTAAAGATCTTCCCTGCCCCTAGGCTAAAGTGCACCTGGAGCCTGGGGTGGGAGGCTTGCTTTTCAGTAGATGCTTCTTGATTGGCCAGTGAGCCAATAAGGTTGTTACATTCTCTGAGCCAGGAGAAGGCTATATAAGCCCTGATGTGTAGCTTTATTTTGGGGCTCACTTTGAGAAGTGTTCTGTGATTTGATCAGATGAAACTCTGGGAAGCCGTTGTCCAGGGCCCCCAGGCTTTGAAACCCAGATGTTGTTTGGTATGGATGTAATGGTTGGACAGTTTGGAAATCTGTCTACTTGATCTGTTTCTGTCTTGATAATTCTGTCTGTATATTCTGAAGTTCGAGGTGCTGACCTTTTTCCCCTGAACTAGGTAAATGATACATATTTGACTGATTAAAGTAAGCTTGTTAACCCATTTTGAGTTGCTTTCCTTTAACAAAGTAGATCTAAGAACCTGTGGTGGCAGCCACCCTGGGGACGCTGGAGTGCTTGCTGCTACACATTGGCAATGTTCTCCTTCCCAAACCTCTTTCAATGTTTTTGATTATATATGTGAGACACAAGGCAAATGCATTCCTACCGATGTGAGCTATTATTATTACATTACTAATATCCTTTTGGATGGGCTCCATCAGCTTGGGGAACATGCTGGGTACACCACCAAGGTTTACCGGCAATGCTGTGAGCTGGAAACCCCATTTAAACCTACTAAATGTGTCAGAGCACTTGAATCTAATGCTTTCCTTCATGTAAACAGCTCAACCCTAAATTTGCCCTTAGTTATTTCCAGACTTCTTGTCTCCTTCCCAGGCCACTTGTACCAAACCACTTAAGCTGGGTCCATCCAGCTTTGAGGGTCTGTAGGAAAAGGCAATGGGGGCAGTGGAGAATATCTGAACTTTATACTTTGCGGAAAAGAACAGGCCAGTTGTGCAGATTAGAGCCAGTGATGTGAAAGTCAGGTCTCAGGACTCACTACTCAGCTGAAAGACTTTTTCTATTCTGCACAAGAACAGGATTTGGGTCAATTTAGAATGGAGAGTGGAGGGAGTGAAGTGAAAGGGAATTCTGTATTTGAGAATGTTTTTAAATGCTGTTTTTACCTGGAGAGAGATACCATTCTGGATTAGAACTATGGAAACAAAAGAGACAGAACTGAAGGAAAGCAGAGACAAAATCAGGCCTTCTTTGTATGCAAGAGGTTGAATCAGCAAAATTCACTGGTGGCCCCACCCTTGGAGCACTATCAAAACCACAGCCTTTGGGAGAGAAGAATGAGATAATAATAATAATAGCTTCTGTTTGTAAAGTTTCTGAAGTCACTAACAGGCATACCATGCAGTCCTTGGTAACTTTTTGCTTGTGATTTGGGTGGCTAAGTATGCCAGCCCTAAATCTGGGCCTGACCCATCAGCAGATTTTGACTTCTGCTCCTCTACAGAATTGTGAGGTTTATAAAGATTTTTTGCCAAGTAAAAATAATTTTGCCTAATAATAATTGCTCCTGGGTTTATGTATAGAGTTTAAAAGGTTTGTAAAGTGTTTTTCTGGGAACTAGTGTGAATATCATTCTCAAATGATAGATCTATGGGCTTATGATTTCCTGCACCTATGACTTCCTCCATATGGGGAACTCATAATGTGGACATTCTGTCCACTGAAGCTGACTGGCAATTCCTTTATAATTTATAGTCTGAGAGTTGCCTGGGGCAGCGAGAAATTGACTTGCCCAAGGTCACACAGAATGTCTTCAAGGCAAAAATTGAACCCACGCCTTCCTGCCTGCAGGTCTAATTTTATATATCCACTATATATTATTATCCAAATTTGTCAGATGAAGATATTGAATCGCCTTGTTGCTGGATACTTAAGTAATATTTCACACCTTAATTCCAGAGCTTACATAAAATCTCATACTTTAATTTTAATAAAATAGTCCCCCATGCAAAAAAAAAAAGAGAGAGAGAGAAATAGAAAAAAAGAGTACCTGGTGAACATTGTGGGATCTGAGCAAATGGTGTTGTATAACATCATTGTGCTTACGTGGTGCTAACACTGGTGAAAAGTGAAAAATTCAGTAGACTTGTCATTCTGTCTATAAAATATTGACTGGCTTAACTCAGATCTATATAAAATTACTTTTTTTACTGAAATGGCTGGGTTTTTAAAAAACTAAACATTAGGCTTATATTGATATTTTATAATTATGTTTTAATTAAATATTTAGTAATTAAACCAGAAGTTCTCCAGATGTGAACTACATTTGCATGTGATAAGAGACATTATAGAATAGTCAAAAGAATACTGGGTTTGGATTCAAATCCTGACTCTGTTGCTTATTACCAGTATGATCTTGGGTAAGTCACTTCCATGGGACTCAGGTCCCTCATCCATCAAAGGAAGGGGTCAGACCAGATGGTCTCTAAGGTCTTTTCTTTCTCTGAATCTGTGGCTCACGACTTAAACTCAAGTCTCTTGATTCTAATTCCAGTGCTCTTTTCACTACACTACATAATATTCCCCAAGCAATATTTAAGTTTAAATTTCCACTTAGCCTCTCCCTTTCCAGACTTTTGATATGGCACACCTTAAATAAATAGGCCAAAAGAATGATGTCAATCTTCTGTCATCTCATTTAGTACCATTGAGCAGAAAAGGAGGTAGGCAGGTCAAATAGTAAGAGTAAGGGATGGACAGCCTGCATGCTCAAATACCACCTTCTGCAAAAGGCTAATCCTGGTTTCCCATCCCAAACACCTTAACCCTGAAAGGGGGAAAACACTTGAAGTTGTTGGGATTTCAGGAGAGCCCCTTCATATAGGCCTGCAGTTCATGTGATCATAGATAACCCTGCTCATATGGTATAATCTTATTTTAATAGTATTTTTCCCCAATTATATGTAAAGACAATTTTTAACATTCATTTTTACAGGATTTTGAGTTCCAAATTTCCCCCCTGACCTCCCTTCCCTTTACTCTTCCTAAAATGGTAAGCAATTTGATATAGATTATATATGTGCAGTCATGTAAAACACATTTTCATATTAGTCATAGTTGTGAAAGAAGAAACAGAGCAAAAGGAGAGGAAAAAGCACAAAAAAATAAGGCAAGTGAAAATAGTATGCTTTGATCTGCATTTAGGATCCATCAGTTCTTTCTCTGCATTTTCCATCATCAGTCCTTTATAATTGAATTGGATCATTGTATTGCTAAGAAGAACTAAGTCATTCATAGTTGATCACCACACAGTGTTGCTGTTACTGTGTACAATGTTTTCCTAGTTCTACTCATATCACTTTGCATCAGTTCATATAAGTTTTTCAAAATTTTTCTGAAATCTGTCTGCTCTTCCTTTCTTATTGTACAGCATGTGGTATAATCTTGAGGGATCACTCCCAAGCCAACCTGATTCATGCATACTCAGGCAAATGTTCCAGATTTGCTTAACAGAATGAAATAATCCTGGCCCAAGAATTCTAACCTGCTTCCCACCCTCTAGAACCCCATGGCCCAGGAGTCAAGGGTTTCAAAATGCTAAAGTAGGTTTTATAATAATATTACACACTTCTATAGAATTTGCAGGTTTATAAAGAACTTTCCTAATATCAACTCAATGAACTGAGTAGCATCCCATTTACAGATGAGCAAACAGACTCAAAGAATCAATCATGTAAAACTTTGGGCATGTTTGGGGTCCACAGCAACTATCCTTCTCATCAGTGACATCAATGAATGACACAGAAAGACCTCAATATTATTTGATTTCAGTTACCAATATTTTGGAGGATGTCACAGAATCACAGGACTCCTGGGAGCTTATTTATTCACCATTCAGGTCTCCAAAGAAGAAGATATTGGAATCATCACAAACAAATGAGAAACTGTATTCTTTTAAAGATCCATTTTTGGCATCTAATACAGTGCCTGGAACACAGCAGGAGTTTAATAAATGCTTATTGAAAACTAGATTGTGGATGTCACTGATGGAAAGGATAATTGTTATGAACCCCCAACATGCACAAAGGTTTTATTTGGTTGATGGTATAAAATTTCAAATAGCATGTCCTTTGACAAGAGTCATGATAGCTCTTATCTCCAAACTTTAAGGTTTAAAACTTGCTTTCCTCATACCAGCCCTGCAGGCACCATTCATTCAGTAATGCATCTGAGTACCCCTATCTTAGAGGTGAGAAAATTAAGACTCAGAGTTGTGTCTTACCAAATGTCACACAACAACTAAGAGACATACAAAACTCAATTCCAGATCTTCTGATCTAGGACCAGGGTTCCATTGGCTACAACAGTCAGCCTTCCAAATCCTAGAATAATGGAGGTGCCTGGATTGGGCAGAAGAACCTAGTACTCTTAGTTCTTGATCAGACTTACATTCAATTGTGCCCCGTGAGGATTTCCTAATTTAGGATTTAGAGAATCCTAAAATGAAATGTATATTTGTGGAAATGGAGAGGGAGAAGGAATATGTAGGATGAATCTTTCTTTATTTGGGTAGCTAACATAATAGTTCATCAATAAATGCATGATTGGTCTGTATCAATGAATAAATACTTAGTTGGCTCAGGAATAAGGAATAAAGATCATTGAATCATAGATCTAGCTACTAGCATTGACATAGCACTTTAAAGTTTACAAAGTGTTTTATATGTGTTATCTCCATGCTTTTACCCTACTGCCCCCCCCAAACTTGGAATGTACTCCCACTTCAATTCCATATAATAAAATCCATCTCTTCTTTCAAGATACAAATCCAGCAGCACCTTCTATATGACGCTTCTCCTTATTCCCCCTCCATCCACCAGTTCTCTCCCTCCCCAAACACCCTGTATTTCACAGCCTTGTATTTTTTGTACTGTATATAATATGGTATGATATATGATATGATAATATAAAAATGCTGTCACCCCTAATAGAATATAAATTCTTTGAGAATAGGGATTGTTTCATTTTTTCATATCAATACCTTCAGTGCCTGGCCAGCTGGCTGGCACATAGTAGGTACTTAATAAATGCTTTTTTCTTATTCAGTTGATAGTATCATATATTTCCTTTTATTATTATCGTTATTATTATTATTAAAGACAACTAAATGGTGCAGTTGATAGATCACTGGACCTGGAGTCAGTGCGACCTGAGTTCAAATAAGGTTTCAGATACTTACTACATCTGTGACACGAGGCTGCCTGCCTCAGTTTGCTCATCTGTAAAATGTGGGGTAATAATAGCACTTAACTCCCAGAGTTGTTGTGAGGGTTACATGAAATATTGTGTGTTTAAAACCTAAAAGCACTATATAAATCCTGGGTATTATTATGGTTGTTGCTGCTGCTGTAATTATTGAAGTATGAGATAGTAAGAAAAATCTTTTTAAGATAGTAGCTATCTACATGAAAAAAACTAAGGTGTAGAAACACTACTAAGAATCCTCAAATACCTCAGAGATCTGTGACTTCATCTATATGAGTGAACCTTCCACCAGGACAGATCACAACCCTTCTATGCCTTCGTTGGTGGTCAACATGAGTTTCTCTAGCCAAAAACCATTCATCACCTTCTGACCTCACTCTCTGGTGATGAGTTTATCTGGATGCAGCAAATCCTCAGGCAACAGACATTCAAACCATTGCCCAACCCTTACAAGACTGTCCAGAGCCTGAGCTCCACTGGCATTGTCTTAGACATCTCAGAGTTCCTTCCAGGACACAATGAAGCACCAGGGCAGGACTTTGTTGGACAGCTAAGGAAATCAAACCTCATAAAGCTATTGTGATCAGTAAAGTTATTTTCTGCATGGTAAAATGTCAGGAGGTACTCCTGGAAATCATATGTGGGTCACAAGACTGTAAATTTGATGGCTGAGAACCAAAAAGGTGGGTGGAGAGAAGTTAGAGGAAGCAGAAGTATGATTTCCCTTCGGACCTCTCAGACAGCCCAGAGCTGGAATCAGCAGAGACCACAAGAACTGTGTCCTTAGCAAACAGTGAGTAAACCACAAATCCTGCCTGGGAAATTTAGCATGGTGACTCCCTCAGAAGGAGAAGCCAAGAGACCCAAGCCAACTCTGTGACCAACAAAGTCTTGGGTCCTTTCCCTTCCTGGGACAGCCAAGGAGAGAAGCAAGAATGAGGTCACAGTCCCTCATGGACTCATAGGTTGGTAACTAATTTGTAGATCATCTGTTCCATCCCTCTCACTTTACAGATGAGTAACCCAAGGCCCAGAAAGAAGAAATGACTTGTCTAAGGTTACATATAGTGAGTAGCAGAGATGGCATTCAAACCCAGTTCTTCTGATTCCAAATTTAGCATTCTTTGCTTTCCCTGTTTCAGATGCTGGGAAGGCCAGGACCTGACTTCTCCACATTTTTAAGGATAGAGAAGAAAGTGATACATGCAAAAATAGTAATCTGGTCTCAACTAAGAGGGTGGGAAAAGATGGAGTGGAATAAGGAGACAATTAATTTGGCTTGTCAGTTATAATGATAATAATAATAAAATAATGATAGCATTTATAGCTCGATCCCAATTAGTGCAAATAAAGAATACTCTGAAGTGGTCACATTATTTGAATTTAAACTGAAAATTTTCATTAGTCTGGAAGTCATGAACACATTTTACATAATTATAACTTCAAAGAGTACAAATTCAAATACTTGCAACCATGTCAGGAAATTTCTTTTTTTGTGCTAATAAGGACCTAGGTATAGCACGTTAAAGTTTCCAAGATGCTTCACAAATATTATCTAATTTTCTCCTCAGAACAATCCTGGGACATAGATGATACTACTATCTCCATTTTACAAATTAAATTGTATTAATTAAATTAATAATTAGTTAATTAAAAATAAATTAATTAAAATGACTTGTACAATTTCACACAAGCAATGACTGGAAGAGTCAGATTTGACCCTAGGTCTCCTAACTCCAAAATTCAACATTCTTCCCATTGTACCACACTGAGCATTCTGGTGAAGAAGGCTATGATATTCCTGGCCAGATGATCAAAGATCAGACAACAAATAAGAAAAGAAAACATCTTTCCCTTTATATTGGGGTGAGGGAAAGAGAGGAAAAGTGGGTGTCCCTATCTTATTCAGGCAGGAAATAGAAAAATCATTCACAGGCCTGATCGCAGTGGTAATTGTCATGAAAGTTTGGACCTGCTCTGTTTCCAGCCTGGACTATTCATCTCTCTGTAGGCAGCATGTTGGATCTCCACTCCCATGGGCTCACCATATTGGTCTCTGACAGTACAGATACCCAATCAACTTTACCCCTGCTTAGACTAAAACTCCCAAACTCTATCAATCCATTGGTCTCAGCCTCCCCAGTGGTAGGGACCACAGATGTGTGCCACCATATCCAAACCCCTGTATCTAATCTAAATGTTATTATTCTTAATGTCCCCTGGTGGATTTTCTAGTTAATCTGACGTAGCTTAAATTCTGATAAATTACACTGATCTTTAATAATAATAATAATAATAATAGCTAATATTTATATAGCATTTACTTACTATATGCCAGGCACTGCAAGTAAAGGGGAGTGAGGGAACAGAGGAACCAGAATCTAAGGGAAGAAAAGCTAGATGGATAATCTTTCAGCCTTCCAAGTCATCAAAAACCCTTTTGTTGGGTTAATATGAATATCAAAAACTACTTGTGGTTTGGCATTTCTTCACTTCAATTAATTAAGCTTCTCTTTTTGTAAGCCACAGACTTCATTTTCTAAATGCCACTTTAAAAATTAAAAGTTTTATGTCCAATAAAATAGCTCTTCTGTTACTTTTAGAAAAAAAAAATGCTCATTTTGATGATGTTCTGAGAGGGCTCTCTCCTATCCCTTTTCAGCTGCAAGATTGTTGTTGTTCAGTCGTGTCTGACTCTTTGTGACCCCCTGGACCATATCAAGCTAATACTGGTCATGGGGTTTTCTTGGTAAATATACTGGAGTGGTTTGCCATTTCCATGTCCAGTGGATTAAGGCAAACAGAGATTAAGCGATTTGCCCAGGGTCACACAGCTAGTAAGTGTGTGAGGCCAACTTTTTACTATTCCATCTTTACCAAAATTCCTTTTAATTGATTCATAAAACAGCTTTTGAATTTATCAGAACAGATGATATTTCCATTATACAATTCTGGTCTTCCTGAGCCCAAGCCCAGTGCTCTATCTGCTGAGCCACCTAACTGCCTTAGTTTAATAGGAACTAAAAAGCAACTCAGTTTTGTAGGAAATATATTTGTCTTGGCATCAGAAAATCTGACTTAGCGGAGCTAGAGCTGGAAGAGACCTGAGAATTGTTTTCATCTGAAAAATATCATTTTACAGATGAGAAAACTGAGATCCAAATAAATCACATAATTGAACCAACATCACACAAATAGCAAGCAGCAACACCAGGATTTCAGACCTTACCTGCCACTTACAAGGTTGTATGACTGCAAATCATAGAATCACAGGATTTGTACCTGGTAATTTGTCTTTCTTTGTTCCTTCATTGACCACTAGACTTCTGAAGAGGCAATAGTCTTTTTTGGGATGTACTTAATTCGGTCTTCATTTAGACTTTCCAAGTTGTTCAAATGTTTCTCTTTCTAGTTTTATTTTGTGTCCTGTGTTTGTCTCTAGGTCTATCTTCTGCTTTTTTACACATCACATTCCAATCTTTTCTTTCACCTTTTTGCTGAACCATCTCACATGCTTTTGACCTTGGTTGGTGACCTTGGTACCTTGGTTGGTGACCTCTATCTCGCTATTTGCAATATTGGGCAGTCACATTCTTGAATGTGTTTAGTTAAGAATTTTTTAAACGATGAAGTATGAGTTCTATCCATTTTTCCATTTTTACTTTGTATTCTAGTTCCAACAGTTCTGGACAGTCTTATTCTATGGTTTCTTAAAGTACAATACCCAAGTTTTTTGTCTCATGGATTACAATGATTCTTAAATTATCTCTCCTCATCCTATTTTTAAGATCAGTTGATTTTGATGGTAGGTGTTCTTCCAATACATCTGTCTTTTCACTTTCTGCTTTATTTCCTACTGCATTTTGAATCTGAATTTTGGAGTTTTATCTCCATTATTCTATTTTTTCAGGCTGTCCATTTGTTTGTTAAGGTTTTCTAAAGTTTTTCCTTTAAGAGCTCTTATTCAATTTCTTAACTCTTCTTTCATTTCATTTTATTTTTAAATTTCTTCTAGGAGGTCTTATACCCACTCTTAGAATCAACATAGCCAATCTATTTTCATTTCTTGCACTCTGTTTGTAATTTTTACATAATTTTTCCCTTCTTCTAGAGTTTTATCCTGCAGTTCTCTTATGTTTTCTCATTGTTCTCATTGTTTTAGTCTCTTTGAAGTAACATACACACTTGATTTTGAACTTGTGATAGCTTTGCAACTGCTGGTGTTCCTGTCACACCAATTTCTCAGTGCAGGAGCCAAAGATCTCTCAGAGAGAAGCTGACAAATTTAATTGATGCAAAGTTTCTGGGCCCTCCTTTCTCAGCAAAAACCTGGATGATGTGAAGACCAAACTGGGAAGTCATGACCTCTATGCCCTTCCCCATTGATATAGCACCACATGACACCAGTGCCAAGCCCACCTTGGACTCACGACCCAGACCCAGATTAGAAGTTTAGAAGAGTAGACACTAAACTCTGGCCTCTGGAACCTTGGTTCCTGCCATTGGTTCAGAGTACGACTTACAGTACTATCTTATCTAAAGGACATTTCCTTACTGGAGTTTCCTATCATTCATTTAGTTTGGTTTTATGACCTTTTCTTTCCATTGCTGGTTTCTTATTATTCTTGAGGCAGTTTGAAAGAAAACTGATTATGACTGCAACTTTTTACTATTCCATCTTTACCAAAATTCCTTTTAATTGATTCATAAAACAGCTTTTGAATTTATCAGAACAGATGATATTTCCATTATACAATCAGTCAATACTCAACATACATTTATTAAATTTCTTCTATATGCGACTATGCTGAGAACTGGGGATATGAAAAAATAAAAAAGGAAAAGTCTGAGAGAGCTCATAATCTGACAGGGGAAGACTATAGACTCTATACATATATAATATATAATACATATACATATATGTTATAATATGAAATCTTGCAATTGGATATGAAATTATGAGGCTGCCCTGGGTTCCCTCCTTAAATGGAGGATCTTGGAGAGATCCCCAATGTCCACCCTTCCCCTTCTCCAATCATAGGGAAAGAGGACTCCCAAGGTAGGAGGTACTAAGAATATATGAGTTTCAGAGTTGATGCCATCTTGTAGAATGATGAATCTAGAGATCATGAGGCCCCAGAGAGCAACCCGGTAGAAAATGGTGAAGATACAGATGAAGAAACTGCTGTCAATTCTAACAATGTCTCTACTTTGAGCAAAAACAGTGTGATATAAAACAAAGACTGCTAAGGTCTTTAAACAAACAGTGGTTGGTGACTTGTTAAGAATGTAGTCTATTAACATATATTGGATTATACACCAACTTTGGGAGGGGGGAGGTGAGGGAAGGGGAAAAAATTGAGAAATCAAGAAGTGAATGTTGAAAACTAAAAATTAATTAATTAATAAAAAAGAATGTAGTCTACTGTATTCCTGTTCAAAAATGAATTAGGGGGGTGGCTAGGTGGCTCAGTGAATAGAGCACTGGCCCTGGAGTCAGGAGGACCTGAGTTCAAATCCAGCCTCAGACACTTAACACAAAACTAGCCATGTGACCTTGGGCAAGTCACTTAACCCCAATTGCCTTACTTTCCCCCCTCCAAAAAGCAAAAATAAAAAAGGATATATTTTGGGGCGGCCAGGTAGCACAGTGAGTAAGAGCACCGGCCCCAGAGTCAGGATAACCTGGGATCTAATCCGGGCTCAGACACTTAGTACCCACCCAGAAACACCTGGCCGTGTAACCTTGAGCAAGTTACTTAACCCCAATTGCTTTAAGAAAAAAAATTTTTTTTTAAATGAATTTTAGAATAGATCAGGTGTCAAAGCTTTTATGTCATGCACCCCTTTGACAGCCTGGTGAAATCTATGAAGTCCTCTCAAAATAATTATTTTTAATTTCATAATTGAAGGAAATATTAAATTTCAGTTAGTGATTATTAAAATGAAGATGCACTGTTTGACATTACAGATCTTATGAAATCTATGCACAGATCCCTTGGGGGTCTGTGAACCCCAGGATAAAAATCCAAACTAGATGATATCTGAGGCCCCTTCCAACTCTAAGATCCTATGATTCTGCATCAAAACCAGGTCCTTACTTGAATGATTTTGGAAGAAAAACAACTTTTATCAGGTTTAGTTTTCTCATCTACAAAAAAGATTGCTGGAGGTAGATGAGACAAGGACATTTTGTAAATGAAGGTGAAGCTCAGAAAGTTTCAGTGCCTTTCCCCAACATCATGAGTGTGCTACTTTCTATCTGTGTAACCTTGAAAAAGGCACTTAACCCACTGGACCTCAGTTTCCTCAACTATAAGATAATGAAGTTGAATGAGATTGTCTCTAAATTATCCTTCCTATTCTAAATCGTTAAGGATGCTTCAGGTCACACAGCTAGTAACCAACACAATCAGGACTCTTTTATCTGTATCCTGCTGCCTCCTCTTACATATCTGTTCTGGCACAATTAGGGTCCCTCCCCAAAATATAAATTAAAACAAAATAATTAGGCATGCCTCATTCCAGTTGCAATGCACATGACCTGTCTGCTCACAAGGTACATAAATAAACACATAGGATTTTAAACCACCAGTATTTATATGAATATGCTCCCAGAAAATTCCACTTGCAAATAAAAAACCACAGGCATTTCAGAAACATTCATTCATTCATTCATTCATTTATTTATTTATTTGTTTGTTTATTTATTTATTTATTTATCTATTTATTGAGGGCAGAGGGTTGGAGGAGCCAAATACTTAGTTTAAATAAAAACCACTCTGTGAAAGTGAGTGATCAGCCTTAATCCCTCAACAACACACCATGCTGTTAAGAGAAAGGGAATAGGGAATTGACATTTATATGTGCTATGTGCCATATATGTGTGTGTGCATATATATATGTTTCTGTGTATTTTTGTATTTGTATTTATGTATATTATTTATTTATGTAGCTTTATGTGCTAAATGCTTTATAATTATTATTTCAAATGATCCTCACAACAATCCTGGGAGATTGGTGCTATTATTATCCTTATTTTACAGTTGAGGAATCTGAAGTAGACAGAAGGTAAGTGACTTGCCCAAAGTTACACAGGTTCTGAGTGGCCAAGGCCGGATTTGAACTCAGAAAGATGAGTTTTCCTGACTCCAGGCCCGGCACTTTATCTGCTGTTCCACCTAGCTACCCCCTGATCAGGAGAGATCTCAAAGATAAGGAAGTTCCTAGGCTGCTAGGCATCTCCATTCAACTAAATTTTATTGAACATCTACTACCTACAATATTACTCTGACTACTAGTGATGCAAAGAAGAACCTTGGACCTTAAGAAACATAAGAAGGAAGCAGTAAGCCTGATAAGAGACTAAGGAAAAGTCTTAAATCTGACTACCATTCAAGGTAGGACTTGTGGATGAGTTCTAAGCTTCTTTAGTTAAAAAGTTAGCAGAAGGCCTCAAGCAGCTGTTAGGACAGCTATTACACAGGGCCCCCCAACTGTATCACAGACTTTGCCAGCTTTCAGCACCAAGTCAACATTAATGATCCCAAGTAAATATTCCCTTGCTATTTAACTTCTCATAACCCAGCCCTTGAGACTATAAAATTCTCTATTGGAACCATTGACTATTACAGATTCCTTAGACATAAAGAGACCTCCAAAAGCTGTCTAGCCATCTGCCTCCCAGTCTGTGCACCTAACCCAAGGAAAGGTCTCTTCTACCTTTAAACCTCATCCAGGAATAGCAAAACTTTCTTGCTTCTAAAAAGAGACATTTCAAAGCAGAACTATATAATGAAAGCCACACCTGTCACCTGGCTCTTTCTCAAATCTCTGTGTAAGATAGCAATGAATAAGAGTTACCTGGGAGTAAAATTGTCAGATCCCAGCCACATCACTTATAGGACAGGGCAGCCAGTCCACCTTTGTTCAGGCCATACACAAAAAAGTCCCCTCCATCTACAAAACAGAAAACTTCCAGTGAGCACAGCAGGGGAAACCTCAATTTGCCAAAACTTGAAAAGGGATGTCAATTAATTGAAGTTATGACATAGACCAACAACTTTCTCCTCCTCCTCTTTTTTTTTTAAGTGAACAAATCATTTTAGTGTGCCTGGGAACTGACACTCAATTCTAATAGACACACATATATAAGGGGTGAGTGTGTGTGTGAAACATTTTATATGTATATATATATATATATAATATGTGTGTATTCACATATATATCTATATATGTAAATGAAGATTCAAAGCATAGATATTCTCATGGTTCCCTTGGAGCAAGAAAACCTGAGATAAAGCAAATTGAGTGCCGGACTTCCAACCAGGAAGAACTGGACTTGAATCTATCTCATTTCTGACACTGGCAATTCAAGACAAATCACTTAACCTTTCAAAAGCCTCAGTTTTCTCACCTGTAAAATGGAGAAAATAATGGCTGCAGTGCCTACCTAGTGAGGTTGTTGTGAGGGTCTAATTGAAATGCCTTGCTAACTTTAAAGTACTATAGAAAAATCAGCCATTATTTATGTCAGAGTCTTAACCTGGGGTCCACAAACTTTTTTTTTTCTTTTTTTGGAGGGCAATTGGGAGTGACTTAAGGTCACACAGCTAGTTTTTTGTGTGTTAAGTGTCTGAGGTCGGATTTGAACTCAGGTTCTCCTAACTCCAGGGCCAGTGCTCTATTCACTGTGCTACCTAGCCACTCCTGACACACTTTTTTAAAAAAACATTTTTATAATTGTATCTCAATATATTGGTTTCCTTTGTAATGTTATGTATTTTGTTTTATGCATTTAAAATTTACTTTGAAAAGGTGTTCACAGATTTCAACAGATTGAAAAATGGGTACATGACACAAAAAAGGTTAGCAGTCAAGGATGGGGAACCTGCAGCCTCAAGGCCACATGTGGCCCTCTAGGTCCTTGGATGCAGCCTTTTGACTGAGTCCAAGTTTTACAGAATAAATCCTTTTATTAAGGACATTTGTACTGTTAAGTTTGAATTCAGTCAAAGGGCTGCACTTGAGAACCTAGAGGGTCACTTGTGACCTTGAGGTTGCAGGTTCCCCACCCCTGGGTTAGTTTATGGGGGAGAAAATTAGTTTTCTATTTACAAGCTATTACCTTGTCTGACTGTTTTTGAACACCAGACCCTTCCCATTAGGTATAGCACTAGTCCTAGAGACAGGAAAACCTGAGTTCAAATCCAGCCTCAGATACTTCCTAGCTATGTGACCCTGGGTGAGTCACTTAACTTCAGTTTCTTTAACTGTAAAATGGGGATAATAATAGTAGCTACCCCCCACAGTTTTGTAAGGATAAAATGAGATAATAATTTTAAAGGGATTAGCACAATGCCTGGCATATAATAGGCACTATATAAGTGTTAGCTAGTAGTAGTAGTAGTAGTAGTAGTAGTAGCCCCTGAGATTTAAAAATCTGAGAATAAGAGACACAGATTGTGTAGTATTTTAAAAGAGCTTTCAGAATAATATCAGTTTAATTGAAAGAATACTAAATTTGGAGTCAGAGACCCTGGTTCAAATTCTAGCTTTGCCACTTTGTGACCTTAGACAAATAACTTTTCCCTGGACCTCAGTTTCTCATTAGGTATAATATAGAATTTACTAATCCAAGTATTTGGGAATATAGGCACATATTTATTTAGGTAATCACATACTTAGGTACATAGCGAATTATAAATTTATACCCTTAGGTAATAAAGTATTTAAATAATTATGTTCTTGCATACTTATGTGAATATATACTTTAAAACATATCTATTTAAATATTTTATGTACTTACATGCTTGTTACATAGGTTTATCGATACTTTGTTGCATATCAGACTCAGAGGCTGTATTGTGTACACAATCATCTGTGAACAAAAAAGTGTACACCAACTCTCCCTCCACTTTAGTCTTCGCTTGTAGACTTTTCAATTCAAATAATTTACTGTCAGTGCTGTAGCAGACCTTGACACTGTTTTTGTTTTTATTGAAGGTATATGACAATATCACTGAAAACATCATACTAAAAAGCATGAGAGCAGGCACACAGCCCTGCTTTACTCCACTGATGCCTGAGAAAGTGTGAGAGCATTGTCCGTTATCCAGAACCCATGTGATCATGTGCTAATTTTGGCTTAACAATTAACACAGGGGCTCTCCACCAGTCAACATTGCACCATCCAGAGAAATTGTAATTGCTGTGGATAAATTCACTTATCTGGGCAGGATGCCCTTCAAGGATGTCCATACAGATGATGAGGTGAAAGCATGCATATCCAGAACTAGCTCAGTGTTTGGGAGGCTACAAGAAGCAAGGTGGGATTTGTGTTGTTTTATTTTTGGAGTTCAGTTTCCCAGTCTCAAGCTAAATTGTGAACATCTGAAGGACTTAACTCCTTTGGACCCTGATAATTCACAGCTGTGTTGAGTGAGTCACGTAGGTTTCATGCCTATTGCCTCTAAGCCAATCAGAGGCTTGGCCTTTGTTATATGTTCTAGGAGGTTAGTATTTTGCTTTGGGGGTTTGCTCGTGAGAAGGATCATTTGATTCCCTGGTCAAGACTCTCAGTAGCTATATGTTCAGAGCCCTCTGACTACTCAGATGTTGTCTGTGCTCCCTCATCCAGTGACGTATGTAAAGTGTATAGCAATATTGCTTTACTCAGATAGTTGGAGCCCTGTCTGTTGGTCTTTGTGCTAATTTCTCTGCTTGTATTTTCTCTGTGTGTATTTTCTCCAAGTTTAGGGTGCCGACTTTTCCCCTGAATTAGTGAATGTAATTAAAAGTAGGATTGTTAACCCCTTTAAAGCTGTTTTTCCTTTCTAAAGCAGATCAACCAACCTGTGCTGCTAGTACAGAGGCTCTGAAAGAAAGTGAGGGAGAGAAGAGGTATAAGACTGCCTACCAAACTGAAGGTCTATGGAGTTTATTGCTGACTTCATGAGTTAGGGGAGTGTCTACCCCAAGCATGTGAAGACCTCCCTTGCAGAATGAGCAGCTAAGAACAATTTGTTCCCACATCCATAAAGCAGGTGCTGGGGAGCATTTAGAGCTTGGTCAGACATTGAAGATGCCAAGGTCATCCACTTCATCCTCTCCCATATCTAGGCCCTGACTTTTTGTCTTGCCACTGGACTCAGATGACGCTGGAAGAGAAAATTAGGCTGATGACTTTGTACAACTCTGCCTCACTTAAATAAAATTCATGCAAGTCAAGATATCACCCCTTGATGTCACTGGTCCTTTTCAAAAATGAAGGACAAAGAACAGAACAACATGCTTGTGAAACCTGGACAGGATATCAGCACCATGCCAGAAAATTGAACCACTTCCATTTGAATTGTCTTAGGAAGATTCTGAAGATCACCTGGCAGGATGAGATACCAGACACTGGGGTCCTTTCTCCAGCTGAACTGCCAAGCATTCAAACTCTACTGTAGAAAGCACAGCTCCAATGGGCTAACCAGGTAGTTCTAATCCCAAATGCATGCTTACACAAAAAACTATTTTATGGAATTAATATAATCAAAGTAAGCTACCAGGCATTCAAACTCTACTTCAGAGAGAGTGTAACTGCAATGGGTCATCCATGTCATTTGAATACAAAACATCTACTTGCCAAAAAAACTATTTTATGGAGAACTCATACAGGGCAAGCACTCATATGGTGGTCAGAAGAAGCGATACAAGGACACTCTCAAGGTCTTTCTTAAGAACTTTGGAATTGATTGTGTGATGTGAGAGACAGTGGTACAGGACCATCCAGCATGGCATGCCTTCATCAGAGAAGGTGCTAGGCTCCATGACCAAAGAAGAATTGAAGTACCCCAAACGAAACGTGAGATGCTCAAATTTAGAGAACTCATCCCCAATTTTCACATGGGCTATTTGTGCCCAACCTATGGTAGAATATTCCAAGCTCATATTGGTCTGATGAGCCACAGACAGACACACTGTAACTTGACTCTAGCATAGTGATGTCATTTTGGTCCTCTTTGAGAATGAAGAAGGTGGCAAGGTGGCGAGGTGAATAGAGTACCAGCCCTGGAGTCAGGAGGACATGAGTTCAAATTCGACCTCAGACACTTAACACAACTAGCCATTTGACTTTGGGCAAGTCACTTAACCCCAATTGCCCCTCCAAAAAAAAAGCAAAAAAAAAAGAGAGAGAGAATGAAGAATAACAATCAATCAATTTTATGGAAAATTTGTATAGGGCAAACACTCACATGGTGGTCAGAAGAAGCAATGCAAAGACGTTCTTGTGAGACATAGGAGATACCATCTAGCATGGCATGCCCTCATCAAAGACAGCACTATGTAATATGAGTAAAGCAGAATTTTAGTAGTTCACAGATTTAGAGCCATCTCCCACCCAAATGGCCATACAAACTGTTTGTGCCTGGCCTATAATCAGTGACAGCTGGACACACTGTACATTCTTCACCCCTGACATTGTGATATCATTTTGGTTTTCTTTGAGCAACCAACCAACATAGGTGTAATAAATGGCTTAGAACACCAGCATAATAAACAAACTATATCACCTATGTAATAAATGGCTTATCAGGTAGGCATAATAATTAACTTATTATACTAGCCACTTAGGCCATTTATTGTGCTAACATAATAAACCCTATTTTATAGCTATAAAGTATAATTTACTTATGTAATTACTTATGTACTTGGGAATTTATCTGATTAGCTACATAAGTACTTATTAATTAGATATTTAGGTACTTGGGTACTTAGGTATTTATGTACTTATGAACTTATATATTATACATTTAAATTTAATTATATACTAATGACACATATGCACTTAGGTTCTTATATACACATATAGTTAGCTACTTAAATACTTATGCACTTATATATTCATTACATAAGCAAATCAAATGCCTTAACATGTGGGTGTAGTGAACAAAATATATATCCTATGTAATAAGTACCAATATATGGACATAATAATTAACTTATGCTAGTGTAATAAGCCTTTGATTATACAGGTATAATATATAATTTATTTATGTAAGAATTTAGGCACTTAGAGTGTTTATATGCTTAAATTCATACATATTTAGGCCCTTAGGATTTAGATACATAGACATGTTGTGTATTTAGGTAATATAAAAACACTTATTATTCACTTAGGCAATTAGATATGAGGCACTCAGTTACATAGGTACTTGGGCACTAAGATAATTAAGACAAACTTAAGTTGTTTGTCCTTCATTTTTCGAGGACCAAGTATCTATAAAAATATATGACTATGAAAGCCCATAATTTAATTGTACTTAAATACATAAGTATGTAAACATAATATATAAGTATTTAAGTACATCTACTCTTACTGAAACCTGGTTTTCCCCTGATGAAACAACCTCCCTGACCACCCCTTCCAGTACTAGCTGTGCCTTCATTCATTCCTCAGCTCACTGGTTGAGATAGGGAGTTAGAATACCCCTTGCTCACCACTGCCACTTCTACATTTTCTCCCTACTTCACTCGGTAACCTTTCTTATCTTTGAGGTTCATGCTATTCATATTTGCCATCCAATCAAAATCCTGATTGCTTTTATCTACAGATGCCCCACCCCCACGTCAATCCCCTTCCTTCCTCAACGAGTTTAATATCTGCCTTAGTTTTTCTCTCCTCCTCAACTTCTACCCGCATACTAGAGGATTTCAACATACATACTGATTCCTCCTCAAATGCTCTAATCATTAAGTTCCTCAACCTACTCATCACCCCACCTCAGTCACACACAAAGATTGTCATACCCTTGATCTTACCAAGACTTATAAATGTACCACCTCCACGCTCAAGAATTCTAAAATTCCCCTCATCCAACCATAATCTATTGGCCTTTCACCTCTCCCTTTCCTCCTTCCCTTATATAATTCTACTCTTCATCCACACCATGACCTCCAATCCCCTCAGTTCTCTCCTAGGCCATTTCCCCTGAACTAGTCACTCTCTCCTCTTCTCCCCATCTTGACCCCTTGGTGAATTAGTTCAAATCTATACGCTCCTCCTCTCTTAAATCCCTGGAAAAGTGTATCATATTACCAATTCCACCCAGTCAAGCCTCAACCTTGGATCACCTCTCACCATTCGTTGCCTTAGCTCCTACATACATGCTGTTGAACAAAGTTGAAGAAAAATCATACAACCATTCAGGTTGGATCCACTAAAAATTTATGTTACATAACCTCAACAGGGCCCTCACTGCTGCTAGGAAATTCTACTATACTTCTTTATCAACTCACAATCCCACTCTCCAAAGTAGGTCTTCCAAATCTTCACCCCTGTTCAAACCTCCCATGATTCCCCCTGCCCAGCTCTCTGCTGAGAATTTTGCCCCATATTTTACAAGAAAAAAAATTTAAGCCATTCACCTGAACTTCCCTTTCTCCCCTCTACTTCATTATCTAAAACTCAGGTGCCTTCTGCCACTATATTTTCCTCCACCCCTGACTCACATGATGAAATAGCCTTACCAAGGTCATCTACTTGTTCAAGTGGTCCCATTCCATCTCATCTCCAACAGATTGTCTCCTCTGTCATCACCACTCTTTCACTAAATTTAAAGCTCTCCTTGTCTATTGGCTCATTTTCTGCTGTCTACAAATATGTCCAAGTCTCCTCTATCCTGGAAAAGAAACCTTCCACTTGATCCTTCCATCTAAGTAGGATCCTGTAACTCCTCTGTATTTTGTAGCTAGACTCCTGAAAAGACTGTCTACAATGAGGGCCTCCATTTTCTCTCTTCTCGCTCTCTTTTTAACCCCTTATAGTTTGGCTTCCCACCTTATTCATTCCACCAAAACTGCTCTCTTCAAAGTTATTAATGATCACTTAGTTGCCAAATTCAGTGACTTTTCTTCAGTCCTCATTCTCCTTCACCTCTCTGAAGCTTTTGACATTGTACCACCTAGCAGTACTTTAAGCATATAATTAGACATCAGAATAAGCAAAGTCAGATCATCCCTAGTGTATTTATAACTAAAATGGAAAGATAAAATAGGCAAGCTGAATAAAATTGATCTTTCAGCATTTCTATAATGCTCTGTTCTCTTTACTGATGACAACAGAACCACCACAATTGAACTCCAACGAATTAGTAATAATGTGCTGTCGTAGGAAAATAGATAGTAGAACTACAGAAGAGATAGGTAGATAGATAGATAGATAGATAGATAGATAGATAGATAGATAGATAGATAGATAGATAGATAGATAGATAGAGTTAACAGATAGAAGAGACTCTGAGAACCTTCCTTGATTTGAAAATATACTCTGCCCCCTAATAGGCTGAATGCGGTCACATGAAGCCTGTGGCAGGAAGCTTGTTTTTCAGGAATGCCCACACCTTGATGCTGTGTGATTGGGCAGTGGGTCAAAAGGGTGGTTACATTCTCTGACCCAGGAGAAGGCTATATAATCCCTGATGTGAGGCTTTGCTTTGGGGCTCATTTTGAAAAGTGTTGTGTGATTTGACCAGAGGAGACTCTGGGCAGCCGTTGAGAGCTTTGAAAACCCAGATGTTGATGCTTCCCTCTCTGGTAACTGTGATTTGGTATGGATGTAATGGTTGGACAGTTTGGAAGTCTGTCTGCTTGATCTGTTTCTCTGTCTTGTAACTTCTGTCTGTATCCTCTGAAGTTTGGGGTGCTGACCTTTTTCCCGTGAACTAAGTAAATGATACATGTTTGATTGATTAAAGTAAGCTTGTTAACCCATTTTGAGTTGCTTTCCTTTAGAAAAGAAGATCTAACAACCTGTGTTGGCAGCCACCCTGGGGATGCTGAGGTGCTTGCTGCTACAATAAACAGATATATAGATTGAGTTAACAGATACATAGAGTTAATAGATAGATAGAGTTAATGGATAGATAAACAGATAGAATTAACAGATAGATAGAGTTGATAGATAGATAGATGATAGATAGATAGATAGATGAGTAGAAAGCATTTACTAAGTACTTAATAAGTATCAGGTACTGTGTATCCACTATGAGCTAGGAACTGTCTTAAGTACCAATCATACAAAGAAATGCAAATTAAAAATAGGTTCCTGTTCTCAAAGAACTCAACCCAATGGGGGTGGGGAAAGGGGTGGTACAACATACAAACAATTATGTACAAATAAGATTTATACAGGATAACTTGGAGACAATTTTAGCAGGAATGCACTAGAATTAAGGGGGTTTTCGAAAGACTTCTTTTAGAAGGTGGAATTTTGACTGGGACTTGAGGGAACCCAGGAGATGGAAACAAGGAGGAAGAGAATTCTAGCCATGGGAGATTGCCAGTAAAAATGCTCCCAGTTTTGACATTGAGTGCCCAGTGAGGAACAACCAGGAGTGTCACTGGATCAAAGAGTATGTGGAGGGGAACTAAGGTGCAAGAAGACTAGAAAGGTAGGAGGGGTTAAGATTATTGGAGGGGCTTTAAAAGTCAAACAGAGGATTTTATGTTTGATTCTGGAGGTAAGAGGGAGCCACTCAAGTTTATTTAATATGAAGCTGGCATCATCAAACATGTACTTTGTGAAGATCAAATTGACAAGCAAAAAGAAAGATAGCCCCTGATTTCAAAGAGCTTCCATTACAAGGGTGGGGAGGGGCATGGAGATGAGGAGCAGAGATGAAATATATAAGTAAATTTAAAAGATACCCCTGGGGCAGTCAGGTAGCACAGTGAGAAAGAGCACCAGCCCCAGAGTCAGGATGACCTGGGATTGAATCCGGGCTCAGACACTTAGCACCCACCCAGAAACACCTGGCCATGTAACCTTGAAAAAGTTATTTAACCTCGATTGCTTAAAAAATATATATCCCCACTGGGGCAAGGTCCAAAAATTTTCTGGGGAGTCATGGGCTAAACTAGGCTTGAAAATGGAAATGATGCTTAAGATGAAGTCAGGAAGAATGGCTAGTCCTAACCAAAAACATGTAGAACAAATCCATACTGGATAAAATACAAATTTTTTAGTACTTAAAGTTATATTTTTAAGGTATCTCAAAGTATTTGAATCAAATAAGCATAAAAGGGAGACATACACTTGCCAGCATCTCTCTCCTGTATCTATTTTCCAGGTCAGTGGTTTTTCCAATGAGGTATTTCACATTGCCTTCTGTTCTTCATTTGTTTGGATCTGTTTAACAGCATCTTGATTTCTCATAAAGTCATTAGCTTCCATTTGCTCCAATCTAATTCTGAAGGAATGATTCTCCTCAGTGAGCTTTTGAGATTCTTTTTCCATCTGGCAAATTAGACTTTTTAAGGCATTCTTCTCCTCATTGCATTTGTAAGCTTCTTTTGCCATTTGAGTTAGTCTGTTTTTTAAGGTGTTATTTTCTTCAGTCAGGCTGTTGACTCTCATTTCATAATTTTCTTGCATTGTTCTCATTTCTCTTCCCAATTTTTCCTCCACTTCTCTTATCTGCTTCTTAAGGTCCTCTATGGCCTGTAACCAGCTCGTATTTTCCTTTGAAGCTTTTGGTGCAGGAGTTCTGACTTCACTGTCTTCCTCCTGTTCCATGCTTTGATCCTTTTTGTCCCCAAAATAGGAGTCTAATGTTGGATTCTTCTGTTTGCTTTGCTTCCTTTGCCTGGTCATGTTGCCATTCAATTACTTGACTTTTGGTCTTTTTGCCACAGTAGTACGATGCCACCAGACAGGGGAGCTTCATACCAAATGCTGGGGTTTTCTCAGCTGCCAGAGGTATTAGTTGGATGCCCTCTCTGAAGCCTCCACACACTCTGGCAAGCTGGTCACACACCCCAGTATCTCCACCCTAGACTGCAATCCAAATCCAAGCAGGTTAAAGTAAGAGTGATTACCCGTCAGACTGGTTGCTTGGTCCCCCTACACTCTGCAGGCTAGGAGCTGAAGCTGCCATGTGGTGCTGACTGTGCCGCAGCCCTCAGAGGCTTCTCGCCCCCAGGGGCAAAAGCCGATGCACTCCCAACTACTGGGTCCCAAAGTCCACACTGCACTGACCTCTCACTTTGTCCTTAGCATCTATGTGTTGATAATTCTGGATCCCCACAGCTGCTGGTGATCTGGAATCCCTCCAGCCAGCAGGTAGTCAGGCCTGCCCTGTGGCTAAAACCTCTGGCTTGCGAGGGGCTGGGTTTGGCTCCCAGAGCACTGCGTTGGTCTATTCCTACCAGCCTGCTAGGCTGTCCTCAGCGGGAGGTTAGCTTCTCTGTGTCATTTTGTGGGTTCTTTAACTCCAAAGTTTGTTCAGAGTCCCCTTTACATGGATTAGAGGTGGTGAGAGCCGGAAGTGCTTGGAGGTCCTGTTTCTACTCCACAATCTTGACTCCCCCCTCCCCTCCTTGATTTCCAATTTCTGAAGTTTCTAAAGTGATTTCCAATTTACAAGGTAGCTTCCTTACAACAACCCTATGAAGTAGACGATAGCAACTAATAACAGATATTTAGATAATGCTCTACATTTTACAAAGTGCTTGACATATTGTTGCCTTCCATTCTCGCAACAATCCTATAAGGTAAGGAAAGCTACTATTGTCCTCATTTTACAGATGAGGAAACTGAAGCTCAGGAAGTGTCAGTAAATTGTCCTTTATCAACCAACTACTATGAGAAAACTGGAATTCAAACCCAGGTCTTCCAATTCTCAGTCTATTGTCTTTTTTCCACTAGAACACCATATGTATACCCTATTAGCAAAATTGAGCTAAGGATTCATTCCCATTTGTGATGTGCTGTTGGGCATTGGAAATAATCCAGTGGGGACTTGAGAAATTTATGAAAAATAAATAAACCATAATTCTAGTCCTCTCTCATCTGTGATACCTTGGACAAATCACTTAACCTCTCTAGGACTGTTTGTTGTTAAGTTGTATCCAACTCTGCAACCCCATTTGGGGTTTTCTTGGCAAAAATACTGGAGTGGTTTGTCATTTCCTTCTCCAGCTCATTTTACAGATGAGGAAACTGAGGCAAACAGGGGTCACATTGCTAGTAAGTATCTAAGGCCAGATTTGAACTCAGGAAGATGAATCTTCCTGACTCCATGCCCAGTCCTCTATCCACTCTGACACCTAGCTACTCCTAAGCCTGTTTGCTCATCTATAAAATCAGAGGATTGGACTTAAAAGATTTTCATCTCTAAATCTATGATTTTATGGCCCAGTATCCTTACTTTATCCACATGCCTTCCTCACCCCCCCACCTTCTCCCAATTTATTTTGTCCTTTAGAGAAGCATTTTTTCTTTAACCAGCATTCTACTATTTCAGAAGTCTTTGGCTGCTTCTCTTTTCCCACAAGTCTTTATCCAGTCCCAATTTCTGTGGTACATTAACCCTTCTACAATCATCCATCAGCTTCAGAGAAATGACACACCTATTCCTGTCTCTACCACCTGGTTTAAGTGGAAAATTGAGATAATTATCCAAGCAATTGGTGCAAAGGTAATTGACTTCTTGTTGAATTACCCTGATAATTATCTCAGGCACCGTGAATCAGCCAAAGCATTTCTGAGAGCTGATTGCCATCCTTCCCCCCCCCCCCCCAATAAAATGACTCTGTTGAGAATTTTGTGAATTGGAGAAACAAATCTGGTTAGTTTGAAGATCTTTCATCATTCACTCAGAGGATACCTCATTAATCATTTGGGGAACAAAATTGCTTGCAACATGCCCCTCTGCTCCTTGGACCCTTTTTTTCCTCACCTTCTTATCTCAATCCTTAAATTTTAGAGAACAATTTTGAGTTCTCTGTATGTATGTGCCTCTCTCACTTTGTCTCTCTCCCTGTCTTTTCCTATTGTCTCTTTCTGATTCTCTGTCTCTTCCTCTCTCTCTCTCTCTCTCTCTCTCTCTCTCTCTCTCTCTCTCTCTCTCTCCTCTCTCTTCTCTCTTTCCCCTCTTCCTCTTCTCTCCTCTCCTCTCTCTCTGACTCTGTCTCTCTGTCTGTTCACTCTAAATTCTCAATGCATCTCTCTCCAATGAGGCTGCCATTGCAGGTAATACACTCATAAAGAGGAATGAGTAGTGTCTTATTTTGGTTTCTCTTTTTTGACTGCCCTAAGCTTGTTTTGTTGGACAAAGTTAAGTGAATATTCTGAGCTCCTTATCTGGTCTTCTCCCATCCCAGCTATAAATAAGAGCACTGGATCAGCATTCCTGGTAGCAATGGCTCCAGGAAGGACCTTGGAGTTTCACACTAGTTCATGGTCAAATGGCGGAAGAAGCTCATGTAAAAGTCCAGGCCACCTCCATTTATTCTGCTGTCACCATTTTGCAGTTTAAGATCAGGTGTTTCAGTTCTCCATCATAGACAGGAACAGCAATATTGTATGATGATCAGGGCAGCTAGGTGGCACCGGCCCTGGAGTCAGGAGGACCTGAATTCAAATCTGGCCTCAGACACAACACACACACACACAAAAAAAACCTAGCCATGTGACCTTGGGCAAGTCACTTGACCCCAATTGCCCTCCAAAAGGCAAAAAATAAAAATATTGTATGATAATCAACTGTTATTGACTTAGCTTTTCTCAACAATAAAAGGACTCATGAGGAAAAATGCTATCTGCTTCCAGAGAAAGAACTGATGGAGTCTGAATGCAGATGAAAGCATACTGTTTTTCACTTTCTGTATTTTTTTGGTGTTTTTTTTCTCCTTTTGGGTCTGTATCTTCTTTCACAACATGACTAATATAGAAATACATTTTGCATGATTGAATATGTCTAATCTATATCAAATTGCTTACTGTCTCAGGGAGGGGGAGCAAAGGGAGAAAGAACAGTTTGGAATTCAACATTTTTTAAATAAATCTTAAAAATCATCTTCAAAATTTCCTACCAAAGCAGATCTACAGTTAGATTGTAAGTTACATGAGGGTAGGGAGTCTCTTTCTGTATTCACCCAGCCCTTACTGCAGTGCCTGGCACATAGTGAGTGCTTAATAAATGTTTATTGGTTGACTGGTTTAAAAAATTGTTTTTACATGTAGCTGAGGAAAATTTTTTAATAAAATATTATTCTAAAGCACAAAAAAAAAGAAAAGAAAAAGATTATTCTCCTTTCCGAGGATAAACCTTTCACAAGTGCTTTTTGGTCTCATGCCCTTCTGCCTTATCAGATGAGGATTTTGGTGGGAGATATTATTTCTATCTACCTGTGTGACCTTTGGCAAGGTACTCAACCTTTCTAGGCCTCAGTTTACTCATCTGTAAAACAAGGAAGTTGGACTAGATTATGATCTAGATGCTATATTATGATTCAGCTAGGTGGCAAAATGGATAGAGAGCTGAGCCTGGAGTCAAGACCTGAGTTCAAACCTGGCCTCATATACTTAGTAGTTATGTGGCCTTGGGCAAGTCACCTAACCCTGTTTGCCTCAGTTTCCACAACTGTAAAATGAGCTGGAGAAGGAAATGGCCAAGAAAACTCTAAATTGGGTTATGAAGAGTCAGACACACACAACTGAACAACAACAATTTCTTTGTAAAAACCACATGATTTAGTGGACAGAGAGCCAACCTTGCTCCCACAGAGACTTGAGTTCAAATATTGCCTTTGACATAAAGGATCATAGAGGATCATAGATTTAGAACTACAAAGGAGCATAAATGCCATCTAAAAGAGCCTCTTCCTTTTATAGATGAGGGATTGAGGGCACAGAGGCTGAGTGACTTAGATTACACAAGATTACACCCAGTCAGGATTTGAACTAAGATTCCCTGACTCTTCCACTGTACCACACCAAGTAACTTAAGCCCTCAGTGCTCCCAGACAATTCCCTTAATCTACAAATTATAGACAAGTTGATGACCTAAACTGGGAGTTCTCTATACCAAATAAAACCAGTGGTCTAGATCAATCATACACACACACACACACACACACACACACACACACACACACACACACACCTCTTCCCTTTTCTACCCTTGTGACTTCATGCAGGTTGCATGAACTTTCATGCACATTGGCTATGTGTATGACTTAAGCTAAGGACTTTAACTCAACCGGGTCTCAGTTTCCTTGTACAGAAAGAAATTTGAGTGGTTTGGACTATGTAATCTAAAAGGTTCCTTCAATATCTCAATCCAATATATGATTATAAGTAAAGTTGCTCTAACTGCAGGGTTCACAGTTTTTCATGAACTGGGTGAAATAGGAGGTATTTTAATGCTGTCATTGTTCAACATTCATGGATCTCTCCCTTTTCCTTTATCTTCCTGCTTTTGATCTTTGGGGAGGCTTTTCATCCTACAAAAGTTACAAATGACTCTCAAAATATCCTAAATGTAGCCTACCTTTGATAATAGTCCCTTTTCCAAAAGTCTACTTGCATTGGATACAATTTCAGGATGCAAATAATTTGTGGGGAAGAAAAAGGTATAGTGTTGTCCACATCTTTTAACTGAGGAATCAAGGAAAATATGGAGGAAAGCAGATTACTTTCACAGACTCTCCTATTCTTCAGAGAGATTTGACCCCTATTTTCCCTACCCCTCCTCTTCCCCACCCCCAAAAAAAGAACCAACAGTACTCACTTGCCTTATTTTCAAATTAAAATGAAAATATCCGGTCATTCATCTTTGTCACAATCCACCAAGCAGTTGTGTGAGAGAATGTTTAATAAACAAGCCATCCTTTCAGAGCCTGCCAGGAGGGCTCATGTTTATATCCTGCATAGTGGTAGTAGCCCTCTTGTTAATGCTCCCCCAAACATCTGTTCAGTCTCTCATCATTAACATCTGTCACCCATTTCAAATCTGTGCCTAGACAAAGATATGGGTTTTTTTTCCTCTAACAAACTCCATTTCAAATTGTTACCAAGTGATTCCCACTCAGACTAATCTCACAGGAGAACTGAGAATGAGTCTTGCTGGATCAAATTCTCCTTGGGCTAGTGTAGTGGTATCCAGCCTCCAGCCCTGGCTCAAACCCAATGACTCAGAGGAAATGGACAGGAACAGGCTGAGTTAGTCATGAAACCCACGGTATCTAATATATATACTTACAAATGGGGTCAATACTTTCTGAATGGCATTGTCCCTATTTTTTTTATCTTCCCTATTCCACTTGGGTTGGCAAAAAATATGCTTATATATTTATAACAATATAAATGGACTTTGCCTATGTGAATGATATAGACCAATATCAATGATAATTGAATAGTGGAGGAACTAATGTATTTATCTCCCCCTCCCCCTGTCCCAGGATTTTTCCAGTAGCTTTCAACATGTTACCTCTGTACAACAGAAAATTTCATCAATGTAAAAAAACAAAAGATATCAAAAAAATGTGGTTTTTTAAAAATGTTACCTCTATTTCATATTATACAATTAGGACTAGTAATCAGTGTGGTAATTGGAGGATTTTGCAATCAGGTCTCATAACTGGTATTCTTGTTCAAACCAACAAACTTCATCTCTGCTCATCTTTTCTATTCTCCCTACACAAGTCATTCCTTTTTAGCTAGCTGCCCACTTCATTTTCTTCCTTTCCTTCCACCATAATCCATGAAAATCCAGAATTAACAGAATTGACAAAGGAGCCAGCTAAGGTAGACCTAGAGTTGGTGGTGTTTGGCAGCAGAGGGCAGCAAAGAGCTGCCTCAGGCACTGTGATTCCTACTGAGGTAGGGCTTATGTTAAGAAGATATACATACATACATACACATACATACATACATACATACATGTGTGTGTTGCATGTGTGCGTATAGATATATATTTGAGGTTTGGGATGGGTGGTAGAGAAAAAGGATCCCAGGCCAACCTATTTCATACATACTCAAAGGAAGGGGTGAGCAGCCAGAATGGGGATCAGGGTCCAAGTCAGCAAAGCCAGTAGATGCAAGAGAGAAATCTGGAGTTACAAACCAAGATGCAATGCAGTACAAGTCAGAATGGTAGTGATCAGAGAACAGGTAAGAGGATTTTTTTAACTGAAAAAATACCTGCAGCAACAGGCAGGCAGGAAGTGGTATGTCACTAATAACCTCCAATAAAAAGCAATGGACTTGAAATCTGGGGAACTGAATTTAAATCTTGGCTAACTTGATCTTTTCTTTCTTCATTTTTACAATAAAAAGACTAGACTATTCAATTTCTAAAGTCCTTTCTAGATCCAAATTTTATGATTACTACAAGCTGTCACTTGATTTGGGTTGAGTATTTTGAAAAAGGTGAGTTAGGGTATTTTCTTAAAATGGCAACTAATTTTTGGAGAAATAATAAAAATATATTATTAATATGTTTAATAGTAATGATTTTAATTATTCCATAATAGTAACAGTAGCTAATAATAGTAGATCCATAATAGTAAAAATTTTATCCTTATTAGGCCAGTAACATATGGGCCCAGAGCCCTGCAATGGAGATTCACATCAAAAGAGTATCTTAAAGTTGTACCAGAGAGGCTAAGTACAGTTATAATAATCTTCTTAATGAATAAAGGTGGTGAAAGTGGAAAACCAAGGCACCAACTCAGGGCTTGCCAAGCCATATAAAAATGCCAACCAAGGCTTCCAAACTCTGGGCCACCATATGACTAGAAGCAGGTCTCACACAGGAATATTTGTTGTAAATTTGTGGAAGTTTTCCTGCATTGAAATTTTGATGATGCAATATTGCATCATGTAACTGTATAGTATCATAGTAAACAAGTCATTACAGGTGTATATTCCTGCCAATGCATGCTGGACTTCCCAACAATGCGAGACATGCTCTCCTGCCAACACTTGCTTGTAAAGACCTCTTGGTGGACTTGACCACTGATGGGTTATAACTTGAATTTCATATGTTTGTTTGGAAAATAATGCAATCACTACAATTAACTCTGTTACACAACAGATGAAACATGTATGAATGATTTTTCAAAATTTTCTTACCTTCTCTTCTTTCCTTATGCTTCTACCACCCCCTTATTTTTATTCAATGCCCCCCAATTGCACCCGAGGATACCATTGTCCCAGGGTTCCAGCTGGGCAGTATCACCCACTAGCAATTGTTCTGCAACTTAAAGTCAGAAAATTGTTGAGGCACCAAGGAGTTAAATGATTTGAACAAAGTCATACAGTCAATATATGGGAAAGGTAAGGCTTCAACTAAGGTCTTCTGGACTCCGAGTCTGGCTCTCTGTCCCCTATGCCATATTGTCTCTACCGTCGAGAGTTACTGATTTAAATTTAAATGTTACTGAACAAGTTTAGTTTATTACAGTAAAGGTCAACATTAAACTTTAATGGAATAATTGTTAAAAGACACATATATCCAGAAGATGGAAACAAGAGCACATGACTGAAGATTAATGAGCGTGACACAGCCCTGTTAGCAATCCTAAAACCCAGAACAATTTGATAAGGGTAACAAAATAGCATTTTTAAAACTATGCCTCAGGCAAGAGAAAGATGAGTGAAGGTATAATGGGGTTTTGACACATGTCTATATAGCTTAAGATGGAGGCACCCAAGTGGAAGATGTCAAAGACTGGCTTCTGGGAGAAGCCATTCTGTGTTCCCCTACCAAGTGGACAGAAGCAGCCTTTTTCCACTGTCTCTGCTGCATAGCCAGAATTGGCTGTATCTTTAAGTCTACATGATCTGCCTACGCAGTAACACCGTCATTCTCACTCTCACTCTCATTCTTTCCAATGAGATTCAAGGGTGAAGAAGGTCTCGCTCACCCACAGGATGGGCACCACATACTAAGCTGGATGACCCTCTCCCTTCCCTTTAACCCCTACAGCCTGGAGAATTGAGTGTGGGTTGTTGGTCTGTCTCATTTCTCTTTTTTAGTTCTAAGCGCAAGGAATAGAGCAGCTGGAATTCTAGGGAGCCAGGATTGCAGGCCAGACATTGCTGCCAGACCAAGAGGGAAGCCCTAAGAAGTCAGAGTGCCAGGACACAGTGGGGAGGGAGGAGGGGTACTTGGAAACTTGTGGGACTAATAATATGTACATAAAACTGAGTTAAACAATGAACTTAATCCCTCTCCCTTCCCCAGACATTGATGTGGTATAAGTAGGAGTCTGTCCCTTCCCAGGTGTCAGAGGGACATGTATGTTTGTTCTTGCTATACATTTGAAGTAAATTTTCCTGTGTAAAAGTTATATGACTGTTAAGTGGATAACTGGACCGGGCGTGCTTGGACCCCTAACATTGGGGGAACACAATCAGTGGGAACTCAAGCCAATAGTAGAAGCTAGACACCTACTGCAATCCCCTTGAGCGAACCAGAGAACCTTGGAAAAGGGATGAAAATAACATACCCGGTTTTCAGGCAGTGAGGGCCAAAAGTGCAAAAGTATAAGACTGATGTTATAAAAGTAGAAGACCAATACTTGGGAATAGGGGACACTATTAATGGAACACAGACTCAAGTTAATTGATGTTCCCTCCAGTGTGCTGGAAGGATTTAAGGATGTGATAGCTGAGCCACTGTTGATGGTCTTTTAAAAGTCATGGAGAACAACACCTTAAAGAATAGACTAACTCAAATGGCAAAAGAGGCTCAAAAAGGCAATGAGGAGAAAAAGTCATGGAGAAAAAAGAAAACTCATGATGGAAAATCCTAACCACATCCAGACAATATGGCATAGTGGACAGAGAGTCAGCCTTGAAGCCAAGAAGACCTTGGTTGAAGCCTTACCTTTCCCATATATTGACTGTGTGACTTTGGACAAATCATTTAATTTCTTGGTGCCTCAGCAACTCTGGAGTCTGAAAGCAGATTGAAGCATACTATTTTCACTTTTGCTTTTTGTTTTTTCTTTCCAGAGGTTTTTCCCTTTTGTTCTGATTCTTCTTTCACAACATGATTAATGTGGAAATATGTTAAACATAATTGCACATATATTTTTAAAAAGGCATGGAGAAGAACTGCTATAACATCTTAGGCAAATGCTAACATCGTGCTCCCCAGATTGGGAAGGGCATTAACAAGCTAGATGTATCTAGTGGAAAGTAATCAGAATAATGGGAGACTGTGCCATAGGAGAACATCATTTGAAACCATTAGGAATGTTTAACCTAGAGTAGTATAGCCTGGGGAGGTTCATAGTAATCTTGAAATATTTAAAGAGCTATCATGTAAAAGAAAATAGATTTGCTCTGCTCCACACTCAAAGGACAGAACTAAAAGCAATGGAGGGAATTCTGTGGAGTCAGACACAGCTGTATATAAGAAAATATTTCATAATAATCAGCTATCCAAAAGTGAAACAGACTACCTCAGAAGGGGAGGGAACAACCATTGATTAAGTACTTACTATGTTTCCAGCACTGTGTTAGCCTTTATAAATATTTTCATTTGATCTTCACAACAATCCTGGGGGGGGGGGAAGTACTATTATTATCCTCATTTTAATATTGAAGAAACAAAAAGAAAAATTCAAGTGACTTGCCTAGGGTCACACAGCTAATAAGTGTCTGACACTGGATTTGAATTCAGGTCTTTGTGACTCCAGGTCAAGTGCTCTCATAACTGCACCACCTAGCTTCCTCATAGCCTCCTTGTCTAGAGTACATGTCTATCTTTTCTATAAGTACAACATGGGAGAGTTGTCTACGGGCTTGTCAGGTGCTTTGTAGAGGGACTATACAGATATGGGTTAGACTAGATGGCATCTGAGGTCACTTCAAACTGAAATTCTGTGATTCTATGTTTTAGCACTATATAAGTCAGGGCCTCAGATGTAGGGCTGATGTTATACCTCACTCAAGATTACTCAGATACTCAGTGTCCTCTGTACTCTTTCCAGATGAGAAAGCAGCAACAGTAACCTCTTGCCTCAACCAGGGGTTCTAAATCTGGTATCTATGAGTTTGGGTTAAAAAAAATAATTTTGATAACTGTATTTTGATAAAATTGGTTTCCTTTATAACCCTGTGTATTAAAAACATGATTTTGAGAAGAGATCCATAGTCTTCACCAGACTGCCAAGGGAGTCCATGACACAAAAAAAGCCAAGAATCTCTGCTCCAAATAATCTGTCCTATGTTCTGACACTTTGGGATTTATTGTTTGGAGATGGTCCTACATTTTGTAGGATTGGATTTAGAGTCATGCAGGAAATTATCTCCCCCAGTCCAGCTTTGGTAGCTCTCTCTCCCTCATTTATGGCATCTGGCACAGAAAAACAAAGCAAAACAAAACAAAATTTGAAAAATAGCCTAACTTTGGGAAATCATTTCACTGAAGTTCTCTGTTTGCAGTTTTTCCCCTGATTCTCCTAAGGAACCTTCTCTTTTACAAAGGGGAGAAATTATACATAGTGCTATTCAAACTGAGATCATGGAACATGTTGATACTGTGGATGATATTGAATGCTGTGAAAACAAACTGAACTTCAGCTGATGTCCAGAAATAGACTGTCACTAATGAAATCACAGATTTGGTATCATATGTACACTTCTGTCTTGCATTGTAACCATCTGTTTGTTTAAAATGGAGTTCTTCATAGTTTGTTAAGCCATCACTGTGGGAAAGCATGAAAGAAAAAATAGGAGCTTACAGTTCACAAAGTTATGCAAATTGCCCACTCTCCTAATTCTAGCAGGGGGCATCCTCAGGTAATATTTTTACTTATCACAGAAAATCAAAATACAGCATTCACAATGACTCAACAACTTATCACTAAAATGGCCACATAGTTTTCACCAAAGTGGTCACATAGTTTTGAACAAAGTACAATCATTTAGTCAATCAATCACTTAGTAACTCAATCATTCAATCATAAAGTACAAAAGGTCAAAGTCCTCCACCCATGGAGCACACTAAGTGACAAATCAGTCACTATTCAATCATCAGTCACTAGTCAATCAACAATCACTACTCAGTCATCAGTCACTACTCAGCACCCTCTTAAGGTGTAGTGGAAAATACATAGGCCATCCACCCCTAGGTCACAAGTAAATCACAATTTCATCACTACTCAGTACCCACAGAGAGGTCAGGGGAAGGCTTCGGGCAGGCTTATTCACCCACCACATAAGTTACATATGTACACTGCTGATTGTTGGACAGAGTTTTTAACTTAGAGGCTTCTATACTGATGAAATCATAGGTGTGGAATCTCAGTTTAATAACTTGTTGGTTGAGAAAAGTAATTTTCTCATGGTCATACAGCTAGTATATGTCAGAGATCAGGTTTTAACCTAAGTCTTTCTGACTCCAAGGCTTGTCCTCTATCAGACCTCATTAACTCTCAAAATACCATATAAATGTCAGTTGATGTTCTTTGAGTGATTGATTGGGTCTGAATCACAAAAATGTTGAAATATCACCTGGATTTTAAAATAGGGGTATGCTGGGGTCAGTTCTAACTTTCAGTGACTGTTCAATTTTCAGTGTGAGCACTTATACCTCAGATATCAATAATCTACAAATCCGGCCCTGATTTATTGTTTTGCTTATTATCAGTACTTGAGAAATATAAATAACATATATTTAACTTAAAGTTCTGTATAGCCCAATTCTTAAACATTTACCAGTCTATCAAAGGCTATCCCCCACCTATAGCATGGGGGTGTCCTTGTGTGGCTTCAAGGGAGGCAGAATAGACACCATTAGCTTCTCCTCCCAGTTTTCTCCAAGAGAGATTTTATTTCCTACCAGAAGAGCATATAGAAGGTTAAGACCAGAAGCTTGCCCCCTCTGTTCCTCAGAGAAAGGGTACTAGGACTCTAATTATATCTGTCTGCTCTCTTAAATATTATTGATCTAGGGGATGTAGTTTTTAGATTCAAGGTTGCTTGAATTCTGGTTGCTGTTTCATTAATGAGAGCCCAAGCTTTATATCCAAGGCTTGACTCCCTCCCTATCAAATACCAGTTCCACAATGAACACACATAGTAGGTAGTAAAGAAACCCATTTATCTTAGACTATAGCAAAAAAAACCCAGAAATTAAATAAAGTATACATATACCAGATGATACAGGGTGAAGGAGCTCTCCCATTAGGAACAAAGTAACTCAGTTCAACCAAGAGAAAGACTTCTAGGTCTCACCCAAGGGGAAGTTCCCCAAAGTCTCTAGTAAAGCAAGCTGGGGATAGAGATGTGATGAAGAATGCCAGTCCCTCTCATGTTAGCTTCTTCCCAAAGTCTTTTCCTTCAGCATCCTGAAGTAGAGTTGGCATCTTTCATTTTCTCTCTCTAGGCTGGAATCCAGAAGTGCCCAAAGTGATCACAGAGCCCAAAGAGCCTGAAGAAACTTAAGGGCTTGAAGAAACTGGAGACTTCAAGAGAGCTGAAGAAACCAAAATTCTCCTCTCTACATTCTCACCAACTCCACCCCTCTCCTCATGCAAGTGTGGGACATTGAGCTCCACCAATATGGAGAGAGTCCCATATCAATGGGGTTAGGGACTGGGTGATACCTGTATTCCTCTATAAGTATTACCTGAGCTGAGTAGGCAAGAAGTATATGACCAAGGGAATGAAATCATCACCAGATTCTGTCACCCTGGTGACAGAAGACTAATAATTGACCTTTATGGGGTACTTTAGGGGAAGCTAGGTGGCACAGTAGATAGAGTGGTGCGTCTGGAGTCAGAACAACTCATCTTCCTGAGTTCAAGTCTGGCCTCAGATACTTACTAGCTGTGTGACCCTTAACTCTCTTTGCCTCAGTTTCCTCATCTATAAAATGAGCTGGAGAAGGAAATGGCAAACCACTCTGGTATATTTGCCAAGACGACCCCAAATGGGGTCACAAAGAGCCAGAAAGGACTGAAATGACTGAAAAACAACAACATATGGCACTGTAAGTTTTGCAAAATGTTCTATATCCATAATCTTCTTTGAGACTTAGATCCTGGTCTAAGAGCTAAAACAGTTAAGACTCCTTCCCTTTAGAGAAAAGACCATAATACAACTCCAAAAACACTGAGATAAACTGACTTGGCAGTAATTCCAACAGATGGCAGTGAAGCAGAGAAAACAGATCCTCAAAGGACCCCAGCAATATAATAACAAAAACAACAACTATATTTTACATAAATACTTTAAGATTTATGAAATAATTTGTATATATTACGTTATCTGTTCCTCACAACTATAGAAGCTGGATACTATTCTGAGAAACCTTTTACAAATTGGGAAACTGAAGCAAACAGAGGTTAAGTGACTTGCCCAGGATCATACCATTTGTAAGTGTCTGAAACTGGATTTGAATTCAAATTGTCTTAACTCCAAGTCCAGAACTCTAGCCACTGTGCCACCAACTTCCTGCCACCTGATGACATCATCAAATCAGCAGATGACATCAGTGGCTCTGCAGGAAAGCAAGCAGCATGAGGTGAAGAAGAGTGTTCTACTGAGGCTGCTACCCTAGGAAAATAAGTTTTCCTGGGTATGTATGTTTCCTGAACATATATATAACCTCACCACACATGTCCTCCAGCCAGGAGCATACCACACACGGAGCACACCAGTGTCTGGGGAGAGGCTAGGAAAGAGGAGGTCCCAGACCCATAATGGGGCACTGAGATGGGACCAGGTGCCTACTGGCAGCTTTGTTATGCACTATCCAGTTTCAGGTTGCAGATCTAGGGCAGACTGAGGAAGGGACTTGTGCCGAAGGGTAGAAGTCCAGGACAAAGAGCAACTTCAGGCCCTGGACAGTGCACTCAGAAAGGTGTGTGCTCAGATGCCAGCAGCAGTGGTACAGCTCAGATCCCAGGGGCAAAGGAGGGTCTCTGTGTCAGTTCCTAGGCCAGTCTTAAGCCTGCAGAGAAATAACCAGACCAGGAATATCAGACAAAGGGAGAGCCTGCAGTTCTCCAAAACCAGGAGAGCTTCCTAGCTGACTGAGAAGAGCTGAGGCCAACAGCAGTCTGCTTTTGCTCAGATCCAAACCCAGGTCAGGAACCTGCAGACCCTAGATCAGAGGGACAGCAATCAAACTTTGCCCTGGATCAAACCATTTGGAGGGCACTGAAAGTTTACAGGTTCTCACCCTGAGTTGTCCTTGAAATTTTGGAACAACACACTACTTAATATTCCAAGAAAGCAGCAACCAAACTAGCCCAGACCTTACTTCCCACCAAAAGTGCACAGACCTAACCAACTAGTGCCAAAACCTAACATCAAATCTGAAGTCAGAAAGTAGGATGAAAGAATGAGCAAATAAAAAAAGAATCCCATCATAAGAAAACTATCATGGTGGAAGGGATGCTCAAGACACACACCCAAAAGAAGAGAATGACTACAAAACATCTATAGGTAAAGCCTCAAAGAAAAACACAGCATTAACACAAATCCAACTAGAATTCCTGGAAAATATGAAAGAAGATTTTAAAAATTTTTCAAAGGTTCTTATCAATAAAAGGTGAGGGTGGGGGGAGAGAAAAGAAATGAGATCGATCAAAGTAAGAAATGGAAATAGAATTAAAAGTTTGGCACAAGAGGTACAAAATCTTGCAAAAACAGCAAATTCCCTTTTAATTAGAATGGACCAAATAGAAATCAATAATTCTATGAGAATATTTTATATGTGTATATGTAAGTATTATGTATATACTCACATATACATGTATGTATATGCACATATACATACATGTAAATTTAAGTTAAGAAACAAAAATGTTTAAGAAAATATAAGGCAATTCATAGTAAAAATAACTGACCTGCAAAACAGATGGAGGAGAAAAAAATTAAAGAACCCTCAGACTCAATACCATGGCCAAAATAAGACTCTAGATAATATATTTCAAGAAATCTTTTTTTTTTAAACTGCCCATAACTCTTAAACCAGGGGCAGAAATAGAAAGAATCTACTGGTAAGCTTCTGACAGAAGTCCCCAAATGAAAATTTCCAAGAATATTATAGTCAAAAATCAGAGCTTCCAAATCAAAGGAAAAATACTACAAGCAGCTAAAAAGAACTTAAGTACTGAGCCTTAATCACAGTCACACATGTTTTAATAACTACTTTATCAAGGAATGAAGAGATTATAATATCATATTTCAGAAGGCAAACAACATGGGCTTACAGCTAAGAATAACTTAACCAGCAAAACTGAGTATATTGCTACTGGGAAGGAAGGGAGGGGAGAGGAGTGTTAATGAAATACTGGACTTCTAAATATTCCTGATGAAAAGAACAGAGCTATATAGAAACTTTGAAGTTCAAACACAGGAGTGAAGAGGAACATAAAAAGGCAAACATGAACAAATAATGATAAAAGATTAAACAAGGATAAATTGCTTTTATTCTAATATGAGGAAATGATACATGTCCTCACTGAACCCTACCATCATCAGTACCTACAGAAGGGCTGAAAATTGTTTTGTTGTGCCATAATGATCATAAGATAAGTATGGAAAGAGAGGGAAAGAGGAATATACTGAGGGGATGGGGGAGGGGAAGGTTAGGGAAAATTATTTCACATAACCAGGGTAAACAAATAGGTTATCTATACAAATAAGGGTATAGGGATAGTGACTGACATTTGAACCTTACTCTAATCTGAACAGGTCAAAGAAAGGGTAGGATACATTTATACAGTTTGATTCAAAAATGTATCTCTCTCAACAGGGAAAAGAGAGAAAGGGGAAGGAAGGAGATATTAGAAGGAGGGTAGATTAACGGAAGGATTAATCCAAAGCAAAACAAATTCTAAGGGTATACAAAAAAAATATAGCTCTTTTTGAGATGGCAAAGAATGGGAATCTGCAGGATCGCCCATAAATTGGGGAATGGCTAAAGAAACTATGGTATATAAATGTGATATAATAATATTGTGCTTATAAAAAAAAGATGAATGAGATGGTTTCAGAGAAACCTAGGAGGACTCATATGAACTGATTCAGAGTGAAATGAACAGAACCAGGAGAATAATCAGTTTATACAATGACAGCAATATGGTAAAGATAATTTTAAAGGAATTGGGAACTCTGATCAGTGTAATCATTAACTAGGATTCCAGAGGACTAAGGATGAAATCTATTACTCATCTCCTGACAGAGAGGTGAAGGACTTAGAATGCAGGATGAGACATATATGTGTGTGTACATATATGTATACATATATATATTTTTCTATGTATTTGGATATGGCCAATGTGGAAATTTGTGTTGCTTGATTATACATGTTTATAACAAGTTTTTTTTCTCTTTTACTCTCAGTTGGTAGGAAGGTGGGCATAGGAGGGAAAGAGAAGACTGATTTTTGCTGATTCAAAAAAATAAAATATATTTTTTAAAGTTACTTCTTATTTCTGCATTGCATTTGGTTGAATAATGAGTTATCAATTACTGGGGAAATACTTTGCTTACTCTTAAGGACCATAGTTTGGTTTATGCACCTTTTCTCCAGGAAGATTCTATAATTTGAGTTCTATTTGAGTTCTATCTTTAATCAGCTGTATTAGACCATATTTCTTGTCTTGGGCCCATATATCTTCAGGGACAGGGGAACTTTGCACATTCAGTATTAGCTATAAACAATGAAACAATGAAAAAATCCAGTTTCTTTTTATTTGCTTTTACTATGTAAGCTTCAGTTCCTTCTGTACTTCAGCATTCTTGAACATTTATCAAGGTTTTGCTTTTTAGAGGCACTTCCTCTTACAATGATATTTTCTTCCCTGTATACCTTCCAGCTTTACCATTTCATGATTCTATGGAGTATGAAGTGTTTACCCAGAGAGCTTCTTTTCCAAGGCTTGGTTTCTAGTTCTCCCTAAATGAAAATTAGAAGAACTGGGCTTTAACTGAAGCATGAGGGATGTAGATTAGATGTGATAACACAGAGAATGGTTTAAGATTAGAGCTAGTTCCTAAGTGAAGCTATAGAATTACCTTCCTTGGAGGTCCTTAAAAACCAGAAGAGTGATACTCTATGTATGGTCAAATCTAATTAATGTGTTGGTTAGTTTTGCCATATTTTTATTACAAGGGAAGATTCTTTGAGGAGGGATTGAGGGAGAGAGTTATTCAACAAAGAAGGCCATATAAAAAGAAAAGGTATAAATTTTTTAAAGAAAAATAAAGAAAATCAGTAAGAATTCTTATTTATCAGGGAAGAACCTGCCAGAAAGGTTGGAATTGGTACTATTCAGCGATAAACCCTTAGAGAGCAGGGTCTTTGTCATATGTACAATAGAGGACCAGACTGCTAATCTGTAGAGGTGAGTTATATCATCCCAACTCTAACATTTATTAGTTACACGACCTTATGTAGGTCATTATTAGTTACACGATCTTACGTAGGTCATTATTAGTTACATGGCGTTAGGTAGGCATTATTAGTTACATGACCTTAGCTAAGCCATTTTAAATTTCCCAAACCTGTTTCTTCCACTGGAATATAGTATGGGGAAGGGGCTTATATTATCTTTAAAACTCCTTCCAGCTCTAAATCTATGACTCTATGATCCTAAGTCTTTGGAGGTATAAAGCTATGATTCCTAAAAATAAGAAATCAAAAAGAAAGAATGAAAAATCCCTAGTAAGATGGGCAGGGGCAAAAATATCAAGCATTTGGAATCAATCTAACAAAGTCTTGGAGAACGCATATAGAAATTTTAAAAGGGCTTTTTCTTTCTTTAATTATGTCATTTTTGACAGCCAGGGTGTGCCTGGTCCTTGCAGAAAGTGTGTACAACAAGAAAGGAATTTAATACTTTACAACATGAAATTGGTTACATGGAGAAAGGAAGAAGGATGTAGGATATTATTTTCATGTACATTGCCCAGAATACAATGGAACCCAGCCTTCTCTATTGAATACCCTTACCAGAGGGACAGAAGTGTGTAAGAGACTTGGATTAAGAAATGGACTCTGTTGCTACCTCATGTGAGACCTAGGACCTGTGTGCCTCAATTTTCCCATCTGCAAAACAATGATAATGCCATCTCAGGACGTCAGAATCTCGAGTTAGAAGGAACTCCAAAGTTACCTAGCCCAGAGGTATCGAATATAAAGCCACTGGCCCATTGTAGCCACAACACTCCTAGTGTAGCTGGAAAGGGAAATATTTGACAAAATAAAAATACAATAGAACATAGGTAATGTTAATGTGCCTCCCACAGGTATCCATCCTTACATACGTTTTAATGGTCCTTATTTCTATTTGAGTTTGAAACCACCAATCTAGTTCAACCCATACCTGGAAAAAAAGATTCTGCCCTGCATCACACCTGAAAAGTGATCCTCTCCCTCCACCTCCAGCTTAAAGACCTCCAGGAAGGTAGGCCCCATTACTTCTTGGAAGTAGCCCATTCCATATTTGTATAGCTCACATCTCTTCAACTTCATAGATCTAGAACTGGAAGGGAATTTAGATGTCATTTGGTCCAACTCTCTAATTTTATAGATGAGGAAACTAAGGTCAGATCTGAACTCATGAAGATGAGTCTTCCTGACTTAAAGTCTGGTGCTGTATCCACTGTGCCACCTAATTGTCCCAGTAAATATCTAGTAAGTGCTAAGATTAAATTTCAGTTTGGGGTCCTGTGACTACAAGTTCAGTTTTCTTTCTCCTCAGACCCTGATGGGTACATTACAGGACACTGAGGCAAAGAGCCTTGGAGTTAGCAGTGCTTCCATCGCAGCATCCTCTGCCATGATCCTGGGAAGCAGACTATGGAAATGGATCCTGGCCACTGCCCCTGCAGGTGCTACATTCATAGCTACCAGGGACCCAGAAAAGAAAGTTCTTGGTACTGGCCAAGTGGTTTAGAAACATATCATTTTATCAGTGAAAATTACATTAAAGAAGAGATACCGTGTTTCCCTGATAATAAGACCTATCCCGAAAATAAGCCCTCCCCTTACTGTGTAAGATTCCTCTAAAATAAGCCCTCCCCTGAAAATAAGCCCTATTGAGATTGCTACTGTAGTGAAGGTGATCCCCTGCGCTACACGCTACATTACGGTACCCTCTGTATGCACCGTCCCCCCCTCCCAAAACGCATGCCGCGCTCCGAGCTGCATCCAATCAGAGCTGCAGCAGTGAGCGCGTCATCCTGTTCTTCCCCAGTGATTTGCTTGCTGGCGCCATTGAGAGCAGTGCCGCGGAGGAGAGCTGTTTATTAAAATTGCTGTCAATGTTCATTAAAATAAGCCCTCCCCTGAAAATAAGCCCTCTGGTGTTTTTCTGTCCAAAAAATTTAATAAGACAGTGTCTTATTATCGGGGAAACACGATATAACCTTCTGTTTTACTGTCATACCCTAGGGACTACCTCCCATAGATAGTGTCTCCCTCATTAGTATATTTGCTTCTTGAGAGCAGAGACTGTCTTACTTCTCAGCAATTAGCACAGTGCTTTGCACAGAGTAAGTGTTTAATAAATGCTTTAGTTATTCATTCCATTGTGCCACCATACCTCCTAAGCCTAACTCCCACTGGTTGAAACAACTTTGAAAGTCATAAGAACTCTGATCAACACAACGGCCAACCACGATTCCAAAAGATCCCAAAAGAACCATGCTGCTCATCTCCTGACAAAAGTGTTAGTCTCAGGGTGCAAATGAGACATGTATTTCTGGAGATATGGCCAATGTGGACATTTGTTTTACTTGGTCATGCATATTTGTTACAAGAGTTTGGTTTTTCATCCCCATCACCTCCCACCCTATCACCCCTCCAGTGGAGAGAGGGAGGGAGGAAAAGAAAATCAATTTTTTTATTCAATAAAATTTTTTTTCCAAAATCCTGCTACAACGTCTTCTCTCTTATCTCTCACCTTTATTGCCTCTCAATCAAGCTGTTTGAGGCCTTCATGACTTCTCATGTGGACTATTGCAATAGCTTCCTAATTTGTCTTTCTTCCTCAAGTATCTCCCCTTTCTAATCTATTATCCACACAGCTACCAAATTGATTTTTCTAAAACACTAATCTGTCCATGTCACATATACTCCCCCCATCCCTACTCAAAAATCATCAGTGGCTCCCTATTGCATCTATTAACAGAATTTTACTGAGTCAGTCTCTAACCTGAGAATGACAAAACAACAGGTCAGAGACAAAGTGCCAGTGATCAGGTAGCTGTTTAATTAATGAGTTTCATTATGAGGAACAGATTTGCAAATGAGAAATTCTCCTGATCAGAATTCCACCTTTCTGAAGTTGAATTATATGCATAATACTAGTAGATTATAGTATTTAGAACTGAAAGGGACTATATACATAATTATTATATAGTAGATTATATAAATAAATCACAAATGACACCAAAAGCCTTCCCCAATCTGACTCCCATCTACTTTTCCAGTCTTATTTTATATTACTCCCTTTTACACACTCTGTGTTCCACTTCAACTGGCCTAATAGTTTCTTCATACATAATACTACATCTTCTGCTTCCATGTCATTGCACAAAGATTTCTACATTCACCCTACCAGAGTACCAGGAATATCTGGAAGAGTGAAGATAGAAATCTCTTCCTTGAGATGTCTCTGATCCTCAGAGAACTGGGACAAGCTCATGATGAGAAAGCCAACTCAAGTCTGGCTAATAGTGAGACATAACTATATAATAGGAAATCTAATTGCTGAAAGGACCTGCAGAGATCACCTAATGGAACCCATGTTCATTAAGGAATTTCCTTCATAACACCTATAAGGAATCATCCCACCTCCACTTGGAGGTCTCCAATGAGGGAACCACACTATCTTCATATATTACCACTTTGTGGAGGCTCTCATTTTAGGAAGGTTTTTCTTTATATTAAATAGAAATCTGCTACTATGTAACTTTCTCCCATTGTTCCCAGTTAAGCCCTTTGGAGACAAAGAGAGCCAGAGACAGGGCAGTACTATTGATATAGGGAAACTCCTCTACTAATTCAGGTATGTGCTTTTCTCAGAAACTTCCAATCTTAGAGAGTTGCTTAGAGCTTTGAGTGAATTACCCAGGGTCAAGTAGTTAATTTGTGTCAGATGCAGGATTTGAACCCAGATCTTCCTGGCCTCGAGACTGACTTTATCCTCTATGCCTCACAGTCTCTTGTGACGCAATGGAAACAGGGCTAGACTTGGAGTCAGAAGAAAACCCATTTCTAGCATTCCCATATGATGTGTTTGAAGACAGTGTATTTCTTTCTTGATATCACACATGACTGCCAACAAATGGTCTCTTCCAGATAAACCATTCCAGTTTGGTTTAGTCTCCTTTGTCAAGTTCTTTGCTGAGAAGTTGTTTTCCCATTGCCCCTGGGAGCCAATCCTTGTTAAGTTTGCAAATGCTCTAAGAGTGTAACCAATAAAGGAGGTTGCCTGAGGCCCAGAGAGGTTAAATAATTTGCCCAGGGTCACACAGCATCAAAGGTGAGATTTGAAACCATATCTATTTGACTCCAATCTCATAACTCTACCTATTATACTACAATGACTCTTTAGTAATTTTTTAATTAAAATCAAGAAAAGGAGAGTCTTGTTAGGTTATTCAAACTATTTATACTAAGTGCTCAATAAATGCTTTTTGACCAATTATAATGTTAATAGAATAGGAAGATCCTCTCTGCCACTAATATACCTAACACCTGGAGCCTGTGATCACATGGAGCCTGGCTCACACGGAGCTTAGATTGGGAGGAGCTTGCCCAAGAAGGAGGAGGAGAGAGTGAGAGCAGGCAGAGGAGAGAGTGAGAGCAGGCAGAGGAGAGAGAAAAGCAAGTTGGGAGTAGGCAGAGGAATTTGTCTAGGGGAACTTGTTTTTGTGTATAGCCTGACAGAAAGAAGGTTTAAGATGTCGCTACCCCCTAGATTAGTGATAAACACCCTGTTAAATCTTACCTCCTGGTATTCTAATGATGTCCCAAATAAATATTTTGGTTTTACCTTTGAGGGAGAGAGTTTATTATATTTTGAAATTTTACCCTGGAAATACCTATGCTTATTCACATTCCTAGCAGCTACTATGAGTATCGCATTGGCGTTACACCAAATGACTTACAAAGAACATGAACAGTTATCATGTACAAATTAGAAGACAGGTTTGAATTATACACTTCTCATCACTAGGGTGCATGGGGTGTTCAGTATGACTAGCACTTCTGTTTTGAGGGCTTGTCAAGTCCTTTTCAGAGCTATTTATCCATCTTTCGTGTCTACCAGGCACTCACCTCTCACTTGTGGCTTCATCTCAGCAGAGGGGCTAAACCAGGTTGAGGGTAACTACTGGATCTCAAACGCTTCAATGAGTCAGTGGGTTTTTGACCCCAACCATGTGAAAACTTCCCCCAACTGAATGGGTGATGAGAATAATTTGTTCCCACAGCCATGAAGGTGGCTGAAGGTAGAGTGCATAAAGCTTGGTCAAGCATCAAAGATGCCAGGGTCACCCACTGCATCCCAGGCCATTGCCAATCATCTTGACTTTTATCTTGCCAGTGAACTTTGATGACTCTGGAAGAAAGAATGAAGTTGATGACTTTGTGCAACTCTGAGTCACCTAAATCTAATTCACACACACAGGTCAAGACATCATTCTGTAATATCATTTTTCCTCTTCAAAAATGAAAGACAAACAACACTTCTCATCTAATTCAACAGTAGTGAGCATTAAGAACAAACCACAGATAGAATCAAAGAATGTTGAAACAGGGAGAAAACTTAGAGAACACAGCACCTGCTCTACCTGACCTGAGGTATAATCCATAATATCACACTGGACTAGTTTCCTCAATTGAAAAGCAAGTGGTGGGGCGGCTAGGTGGTGTAGTGAATAGGGCACTGGTCTTGGAGTCAGGAGGACCTGAGTTCAAATTCGACCTCAGACATTTAACACTTACTAGCCACGTGACCTTGGGCAAGTCACTTAACTCCAATTGCCCTGCCTCCCCCCCCTCCAAAAAGAAAGAAAAGCAAGTGGAGTCTATTAAATGATTGCTAAAGTCCCTTCTAATCCACATATAGTTCAAACTCTTCATTTCACAGATGAGCAAACTGAGACCCAAAGAGGTTAAGATGGCTTACTCTTGAACAAACAGCAAGGTAAGGGTTGAACCAGAGCTAGAAGTCAGGAATGCTAGGTTCTCTCTCTGCCAGTTTCACTACAGAAGTCATTTTGGTAACCTAATTATGATCAGGTTGTTTTTACAATAACTAAGAACACAATACAATATAGGAAAAGAAAGAGAAAAAAACTTTTGTCCATAAGCACCACTGCGGACAATAAAAGAGACAAAGACAGAGATAGACATAGAGACAGCAAAGAGATAGAGAAAGTGGGGGAAGGAGAGGAAGGAGGGAAAGAAAGAAAAAGTGAGGGAGGAAGGTAGAGAGGAAGGGAGGGAGAGAGAAGGAGAAAGGAGGGAGAGAAGAACAGAAGAAAGGACCAGAGGGAGAGAGAGGTAAGGACAGAGAAAAGGAGCGAGGGAGAGGAAAGAAGAGAGAGACAGATCACTGTGGATGGCTGTGAATAATAAGGAAAGAATTTTAGTGTATCTGTGCTGAAAGGAACCTTAGCTAAGCTTTTTCCTTTAAACCAGGAGGTTTACAGGAGCATCCACAAGGTTAAGAATCAGGACACCTGAATCCTAGGACTGACTCTGCTCCTCACAAGATGTTTGACCTTGGAAAAGTCCTCTTACCTCTCTGGGCCTCTGTTTTCTCTTCCATAAAATAAGGACAGTGGTCCACAACACACTCTTCTCCTGGACCAATTAACGAAGTTAAGAGTGTGCCTTCCATGAAGTAGGGATTAAGAATGCTTTAAAGAAAGCGATAAAGCTAAAGACTTCTTCTTCTGTAGGTGTTCAAAGCAAGCAAATGTAGACAGGCTCTTGTGAAATGAAGGAAGGCAAAGTAAAACCAAAGGCTGCCACTAGAGCTCACTATTTGGAACGTTGTGTTGAAAACCCAGTTCCTTGGTTGGTATGAGTGACTATATGACCATGCTATAGTGGAAAGAATGCAAGATACTAGAGACCTTGGGTGGAAATTCTAGTTCTTTTCCTTACTATTTATATAATCTTGAGCCCCTCTCTGGGACTCAGTTTCCATCTCTGTAAAATTAAGGGCTTGGATTACAATCCCTTTCAAGCAGTAATGTAGGAAGAACCAACCATTTATTATTGAGGAACAATAGCGACATCTTGTGGCTGTTTGAATTAGCACTTCAAAATAACCACAGAGCAGAAAGTCCCAGGTAAGCCCTGAAGGGATGATGTTTGACAATATTTCTTCCTCTCAGAAGTATCCATTATTTGAAACATCCCTTTTCATCTGGTCTACACAACAGCGTCCTCAGTCTGATTCCATCGATTGCTCAAAAGTCATTTCTCAGCCTAGCCTGGACAGAAGACCACATCAGGTAACCAGATCAAACAATCAATCACTCAGTTCACGAACATTTACTAATTACTTGCTCTATGCTCTGGGCCATGCTGGACACTGGAGATACAAAGTCAAAATACAAAACAGTTCCTGCCCTCAAGGATCATATGGGGGAGACAAAATATATACTATATATAACACAATATACAATATATTCAGCTCTCTCTCTCTATATATATATATATACACATATATAATCGTTAACATTTATATAGCATTTACTGTGTGTGCCAGACAAATGTGCTGTGCTTTACAATTACTATCTTATTTGATCCTCACAACAATCCCTAAAAGTACATGCTATTATTATCCTCATTTTACAGATGAGGACACTGAGGCAAACAGAAGTCAAGTAACTTGTCCAAGGTCATACACTAATGTCTGAGACCAGATATGAACTCAGGTTTTCCTGATTCCAGGCCCAATGCACTATCCACTGAGCCACAAGGCAATTCAAACGATCTCCCCACTAATAACAGAGGGGATCCGAAAAGGCTTCACATAGGAGATGGTATTTAAACTTAGCTCTGAAAGAAGGTAAAGATTCTAAGGGGCAGAGGTGAGAAGGGAGTAAATTTCCAGACATGAACCACAGCCTGTACAAAGGCACAGAGACAGGATATTGTGTATGATGAACTATGCAGTGTAGGAAGGGAAGTAACATATAATAATCCTGGAAAGATAGCCTAGAGCCATGTTGCAAAGCATTTTAAATGCTAAACAGAGGAGTTTCCATTTCAAGAGTTCTTAACTAAAGTGTATGTGTCATGGACCCCTTCTGACATTTTGAAATGCATAAAACAAAATGCACACAATTGTGAAATAAACCAATTATATTGAATTATAGCTACTAAATTTTTTAAAACAAGTTCACAGACTTACAAGTTAAGAATCCCTATTGTATTTGACCTTTAAGGTGATAGGGAGCAACTACAGTTTATTAAGCAGAGAAGTGTTATAGTCAGACTATTTGAAGAATATTTCATCAGAAACTGTATAGAGCATAAATTAAAGAGAGTAGAGAGACTAGAGTCAGGGATACCTTGGATAGGGCTATTGCAACAGTCCAGGAGAGAAGTGATAAGGACCTGAACAAAGCTATGGGAGTAAAGAGAAGAGACGGATGTCAGAGATATTGAGGAAGACCCAACAAGACTTGGAAACTCACTGGATACATAGGATGAAGGAGTATGAGGAGTAGAGAAAGATTCTGAGGTCTTGAACATGAGGAACTAGAAAAATGTTAGGACCCTTGAGAGAAATAAGGAAATTCAGAAAAGGGGTAAGATCATCAGTGGAAACCTATTTGCCAAGATCAGAGTAATAGTGGTACATAAAGTCTGATCTTCCACTGGAGAAATTCAGTTCAATTCTTTTTGTTGCTTTGGTAAGATTTGACAAGAATCAGGTTTCCAAAATTCAGTCAGGTACCACCTATCCATGGAAAGTAGTATTATAATGTTCTTCAATGCGTCTTTACATATTTCATATTCATCAAGTTGAAGCTCTTCCCCAACCACAAATGTTCCTCATTTAAAAAAAATGACTGAAGGAAAAAAGATTATAAAAATTAACATGGTAGAGACCATTTATAAACATAATTCTATTGGGTGCCCCAAAACTCCAGATCTAATGTGTATATGAAAACACTTACTGATCTATGGTAAGTGTGTTGAGACATTCAGCAAACCTCTTTTCCCAGATATTTTGTCTTGCTAGGTAAGAGAGGATAGATGGTTGGATAGATAGATAGATAGATAGATAGATAGATAGATAGATAGATAGATAGATAGATAGATAGATAGATAGATAGATAGATAGATGCATGGATGGATGGATAGATAGATAGAGCATTTATTATATATGTATTATGTACTAGGCAGTGTGTTAAGTGCTGAAGATAAGAATACAGTTATCCCCTTTACATTGTGACTTTCCCCATCATGGTTTCCATATATCAAGGGTTGGAATAAGAAATTAAATGGGAATTTTGGGTGAGTTTTGCAGAGGTCACAGACAATATGCAAAATCCAATACATGACACAGAAAAAGGTTAGAAACTCAGAAATTCATAAAATATTATGTGTAGCATTATATGATGTCAACATATTTAATCTTTTAATACCATAATAATTCAGACTTCTTCTATGGTACTAAGGAGGGCCAAAATTTTCCAGATCAAGGGAGTGCCATCCCCCTAATTCCTGAGTTATGGAAGTGATAACTGAACAAACCAGCAAGACAATCTCTGCCTTCAAGAAGCTCACTTTCTAACAGGAGAAGACAATCCATTAAAAAAGGGTTTGAAAGCTGAGGAAGAGGGGGAGAAGGGTGGGAGAATTATTTAGCATAGTGGCATAGTTAAAAATAGATGTCCAGGAAGTGAGGGTAGAAGCCTGGAACCCAGCAAGATAAGGTCAAATCTGGCCTACCAAAACCCAGGATGTCTTCTTTGGCGGAGGCTCATTCTCAGGTAGGGTAAAAGTAGAGATAAATCCCTAAACAAACCTTCACGTGTGGTTCCTTCCAGTCACTTCCTTGATCCCAGAGACAGGCTTACAGAAGGCACATAAGGAAGTATGGCCACATTGGATATTTACAGCAATTTTAAAAATCTTCTTCAGCCTTCTAATTCTTGCTTAGAACAGTCAACCTGAAAAATGTTTTAAACATCTATGTCCTTGCCACCCTCATTTAGGGAGTGCCTTAAGTTTGAGTTTGACTCATTGAGGCAAACTAGTAGTGAGGTCAGAGATGGCATGAATTAGAAATTCAGGCTATTATGCATGTCTGATAGCATCTGTTTCCAAATGGGAAAAGTCAGCAGGGGAATGAGATAGGGAAGTTAGCAAGTAACCTAGGTTCTTCCAAGTTAAAGATTGGCAGACTGACTTCTTTTTATACATTTTCTATTGACTAAAGCCAGTATATGAAAATCTGTGTTTACCAAGCAAATAAATTAGTTGGTGTTTTTTGTTTTGATTTTGCAAACAGATCCATTATAGAATCCCTTCAAACAGCAAACTCCCACTGTGCATTTAAAACATTGAACTCAAAAAATTTGATGAGCACATTACAGTAAGCCATGCAAAGCAAGGTATACTTGTATATGATTTGAATTGCTGGAGATACCATCCTAGAGCACCAAATGCCTTATCACCGCATTAACAATAGAAGCATATCATGAAGCAAATTCTAAATTATTATTGAATTCTCTATGTTATTTTGGATTATCTTTACCATTACTTCTTTCAACATAGATGAACCATTTTTAAGTGGTTTGTAATTCTGAATTGTTTCAAATCATAAAGAATGAGGACAATAGATTTAGAGTAAAAGGATCTGGATTCAATTCTTAGCTTTGCCATTTATTTCTTGTGTGAAGTCATTTCCCCTCTTTGGGTCTCAGTTTCCACATCTGTAAAATGAGGGGGTTGGATTAGATTGCCTCTAATTTCTCTTCCAGTTTTGGATCTATGTCTCCTTCTTCCTCTGTGACCTATATAGATTCTTACAGTTTGAAATCCTGTTTTCTATGGTCTTAGGCCCCTTCCAGCTCTAATATACTGTTTCTTCTGTTCTGTTCCATGGTCCCTTCCAGCTCTGTTATTTTATAAATATAGCCCACTCCAGAATGAATACTTTCAAGTAAAAGGGAGGAAAAGATAGTTTCACTAAAGTTATAGAGGTGCTAAAAAATAAGTAATAACAAATAAAATGGGCATAATAATACCTGTATTCCCTGTCTCACAGGATCTTTAGGGAGAGCACTCTATAACTAAAGCTACAAAGATAAGGGACTTAGTAGATAGGCAGAGCAGCTAGACTTAGAATCAGGAAGATCTGAATTCTACCACTTAATATTTCTGCGACCCTGGGTAAGTCATTTAACTTCCCAGCTTCAGTTTCCTCTGCAAAAATAGAGATAATAGCATTCTCACAGGATTTTTGTCAAGATCAAATGCATGTCGAGTGCTTTGCAAAACTTAAGATACTCTTTAAATGGTAGCTATAAGTATTAATAAGCACTTTATCCTTAATTATTAATATTCAAGCCCTTTCTAGCTTGATAAGACTTGCCGGAGTTTTGGGTTCCAGTTGCATTATCTACACTGAGCCCTCAGTCACATCCACAGTTAAGTGAGGCATATGAGGATGACTTTAATGGAAGCTGGGTTGTTTTGGCAGCCAATAGCCAATATCATTTTCATTCAGATTAAATTTCCTATAAACATATGACCTTCCCCCTTTTACTGAGGTTTTCATACTCAGAAACACAGCTACCTCCTTATGCAGACACACATACAACACACACACACACATACACGCACTCATTCAGTCCTCATAGACTGTCAATCAGGGATGTCTTAAAGGAAATCTTACTAATAATCTTGATCAAAACATTTCATTTGGTGTTTGCTTTGAGGTTCACTGACTTTCTTATCTATCCTGTTAGGAGAGTTTGTATTCTTTCTGGAAATCCTGCTGCTGGCATTGTTCAGACATGGGATCAGAAGGTTTAAAGCTGGAAAAGACCTTAACCGGTCCAACTCCTTCATTGTACAGAGGAAGAAACAGAGGTGACTAACCCACAGAGGTAATAGTACAAAATAATAGCAAAGTTCCAAAGTTTATAGAGCATCTTCCTTTCAACAACCATGTAAGGTGAGTAGTGCAAGAACCCAGTTTACAGAGGAAGAAACTGGGACTTGGAGGGGCTAAGTGGCTTTCATAGGGTCATACAAGTAATAAGCATCAGAGCTGGGATTTGTACCCAGGTTTCCTGGCCCTCAATTGAGGCCTCTTTTATTTTAATTTCTGATGGACTAGAATCAGAAAGGCCTAAAACCAAATCCTGCCTTGAACACTAGCTTGGTCTTGACCCTGGTTAACTCACTGAAACATTCTGCCTCAGTTTCCTCATCCATAAAATGGGAACAATAATAATAGCTTCCATTTCACAGGGTGGTTGTAAGGGTAAAATGAGATAACATGTAAAATGCTTTGCAAATATTAAAATGCTTTCTAAATGCTAGCTGTTGTTTTAGCTTTTAATAATGCAAGTCTTCTACAATGGGAAAGTGGTGCCATTAACTCTAAGGGTCATGGATACTGATAAGGGAAATTGGCCTGTTTGTGACTTGCCAAATCCCCATTCTTTCCAGGTAAAGGCTTGGAGACTGTCCATTTTCATTCCAAAGAAATAATGCAAATCCAATTTAAGGAGGACTTGACACTTCCGGCTAATTTTAATTCAGGGGCACATTTAAATGACCTATAACAACAAAGAACAGCAGGAGGAAAAAGAGACTTTGTCATCTGGTCGTTTCCAGCTGGTCTCCAGGCAGAAGAAAAATCAGTCACCTGGGATGGAAAGTTGTTTTTTAACCAAACATTCAGCCACATTAGTCAGGAATCTTTGGGAATGTTTTGAAATGAGTGAAAATATTTTCACTCTGGGAACACTTCTCCCCCCCCGCTCTCCAGTCATCTCCAGCTCACCCAGCCTGAACATTACTATGATAATATCCCTTATCTGAACAAGAAAATTTTTAGTAGCTAAGAGGGACCCCTAACACAATCCTTGTTCATTTCCCTCTTGTCCAACCAAAAATAGTGAGTAGGGGCACAGTGTTCTCTAATGAACACTAAATTAGACATTAGAAAACTGAGTTCTTGTCTAGCCTCTACCAGTGGCTAGCTGCAAATTACTTTCACTCTCTGAGGCCAGTCTTTACAACTATAAAATGAGGTCATTGTTGCTAATCATTCTTTTATAGTTTTCCTCTGTTACAGTCATGGATGCTTGGGTCTGTCTTTTGCACGTGTCTTCAGAAGGATATGTTGGCTATCTTCAAATAACTGAACATCAGCCCTTTGAAAGAAGGAGCAAGCTGCTGCTGCTTGGTCCCAGAGGACAGAGATAGAAGCAATGAGTGCAAATTATAGGGAGGCAGATTTCAGTTCCACACAAAAAATAACTTTTTAACCATCAGGGCTATCTGAAAATGTTCTACCATCTCAGACAATCAGTTCCCCATCACTATCATTGTTGCTCAGTCATTTCATTCATGTCTGACTATGACTCCATTTGTAGTTTTCTTAGCAAAGATGCTGGAGTGGTTTGGCATTTTCTTCTCCAGCTCATTTTACAGACATGAAGGAACTGAGGCAAACAGGGCTAAGTGACTTGCCCTGGGTCACAAATCTAGCAAGTGTAAGAGGTTGGATTTGAACTCAGGTCTTCCTGACTCTAGGCCTGACACTCTATCCACTGTGCCACCTAGCTGCCCTCCCCATCAGTGAAGGTATCCAATCAAAAATTCTATAACACCTTGTTGGAGATGTTATAGAAGGAATTCTTGCATTGAATTCGATGACTTCTTGGGACCGCTTTAGCTTTATAATTCTGTAATTCTGTGACCTATGAAGTATTTTATTAAAAGCTCCTTGCTGGGGACGGCTAGGTGGCACAATGAATAAAGCGCCAGCCCTGGAAGTCAGGAGGACCTGAGTTCAAATCCGACCTCAGACACTTAACACTTACTAGCCATGTGACCTTGGGCAAGTCACTTAACCCCAATTACTCTGCCCTCCCCCCTTCAAAAAAAGCAAAAAAAAAAAAAGTTCCTTGCCATCTTTCTCAACTTGTGACCAAACAACCTATATATTACAATTTATAGTTTACAAAACACTTTGCCCACTAGAACTCTGGCAGTTAGGTAATGCAGGTATTATGATCCCCATTTTACAAATGAAGAAACTGAGACTCATAAAGGCTAGGTGACCTTCTATGATATATCTAGGGTTAGAACTAGGATTGGAAACCGTTTTACTTGATTCCTAATCCTGGGCATTTTCCAATAGACCATAACTTAACCTAGGGTCTCCTTTAACTAATGATATTGGCTAGCATTTATATAAAACTTTATAATTTGCAATGTTTTACATTCATCATCTCACTTGAGTCTCACAATAGCCCCCATGAGAGAGACAGGTATTGTTGACTTACTTTTTACAGTTCAGGAAACTGAGGATCAGAGAGGCAGAGACTTATCCAGAATCAGCCAGCTAATAAGTGTCAGAGGTAGACTTTGCAGATCTTCCAGACTCCAGGGCCAACACACTATCTGCTGTGATCACTGCCCCACATAGGTTAATATGAACTGATAACAGACATATTCTTGACTTGTTGAGGTTTACTATCACTTTACCATTAGGAAGTAATAGGAAACATTAGAAACATTGTGAATGGAAGGCCCTGCTTGCCAGAAACATAGCCCTTAGGTGAATTTCCTGGTATATGAGCAGGAGGGAACTTTGAATAAAATGCCTTAAAAAATCACCAGCCATGTTCAAATGTGTTAGGGCAGCTTTCTAGACCCCAGCAGGGAGTCTATGGGGGCCTGCCAGATCTGGCAGATCATTGATGCTCAATGGCAAAGTGCTGGGTTGAGTTCAGGGCGAAGCCACTGGGGGTGGGGAGAGAGGAAAGGGCACTAATGGTAGTTAATGGTTCACAAGCCTCTGAAGATACAGGAGGGGGGAGGAAGAGAATGGAGTGAAACATTGACCAATTCTGATTTAGATGCAGGAATGTGAAGGGGAGGCCCAGTAGAGGTCAGAGAGAGATGCAGGGCTGAGCAGTCGGCACCTGAGACAGCTCCCACGGGCAAAATTCCTTTCCTCAAGATAGGGGAGAGGGCAATAAGCTAAACTTTTAAAACTTTCTTTTTGGTGAGGTGGGGGGAGGAGGAGACACTGGCTTCAAAGCTGGTCTGTATTGTTATATTACAGTTTCTGTCATGAGCTCCTATATCCATCACCCAGAAAAACCAGCCCATGCAAAATTGAGAAGTGGGCAAAGTTGTTGGGGTTTTTTTTTTTTTGGGGGGGGGGGTTGGATTTGGTTTTTGGAGGGAGGATTGATTCCTCTCCTTCTTCACTGAAATGAGAGAGAGAGAATAAAGAGGGAGAGAGAGAGGGAGGGAGAGGGGAGAGGGGGTAAGAGAGAGAGAGAGAGAATCATAGAATGATACTGATGGAAGGAACCTAGGAAAACAGAATATTAAAACATACAATGCTAAATTTGGAAGGGATGGCAAAACAAGAGTTTTAAGATAGAGAATATAGAATGTTAAAGGTAGAAGAGCCCTTAAAACATAAATTGTTAGAGCTGAAAGACACCTTACAAATTTTAGAGCTGGAAGAGGCCTTCCAAAAATCCTCCAGCCCAATTCCTTATTCTAAAGATGAGTAAATTGAGATGCAGCCCGCCCCCCCCAAAAAAAAAGTGACTTGCCCAAGGTCCCCATTGTGTTGGATCTGTCCTCAGATAACTGAACCTATGTAGCCATCCACCTGCCCCTTGGATTCTGCTCTCAGTTCCTGGAATGGATCTGATTAATTAATTCACACTATTTGACTACATTCAAATCACTTCAACAAATGTTTATTATGTACCTACCATGTGCAAAACTTTAGATTTGGGATAGATAGTGGGAGAGAGGAAGGGAGTAAACAAAGATGACTACATCCCAGTCCTAATCCTCTAGGAGTTTACAGTATAGGAAGGGGCACCTTGCTTATATAAATATAGTACAAGGTAGATGGTGTGGTGAGATCCCAACAAAGAGGTATACAGTTCAGAAGAGGGAACTGAAAGTCTGGTTAGGAAAATCAGGGAAGGCTTGGCATTTGAACTGAACCCTGAAAGACAGTCCTGTCATCTTGGACAAGTCCCTTCAACTCTCTGGGTCTCAGTTCCATCATCTATATAAGATGAGAGGGTAGGACTAGATCAGGAATTCTTAACCTGGGATCTGCAAACATGTGTATGTGTGTGTATGTGTGTAAATTCCTGGCTTGAAGTGGAAGTGAGACTAAATCTATCTATCCAGCTATCTGTATGTGTATACACACACATATATAGCCATATAATATGTACTATATCATGTAACATAATATATGGTACTATGTAAGTTATAGAATATAAATATAATATTAATATAATAGAATCATAATAATATATAAAGTTATATAATGCCATTGATATATTATCTTGTTTCATAATCTATATTATATTAATATACTGTTAAATTAATTATACTATAACACTACTATATTGTGTATTTATGCACATATTAATATTACATATGTGTGTATATATATGTATGTGCACATAAATAAACTCTACTAGTAAGATTGTCTAAGAAACAAAGTAAAACTGTCCCTGCTTCTTTCACTCAGTCCTCTGACTGCCTTTGATCTTCATCTTAATCCTTTTATGACCTCTCTTTTCTTTTTTTCTCTCTTTGAGTTTGGTTCCCTTAGAGGAATAGTGTAGTATAATGTAAAAAGTAAAATTATACTACTAGGATTATAGATTTATGCACCTTGGAGGTCAACTAGTCCAAGCCCTTCATTTTACAGTGGAAGAAATTGAGGCTCGAAGAATTTAAATGACTTGCCCAAGGTCACGTAGGTAGGTAGTAAGTAGTGGGGCTAGCATCTTAACCAGATACTCTGCCTTCAAATCTATCCTCTTTGCTCAGCAGCATAATTTCACTCCTAGGATCATAGCTTGCATGTACAGTCAGAAAACCTGAGTTCTGATCCTGCCTCCAACACTAACTAGCTCTGTGTTCCTGGGCAAGACATTGGACTTGTGGAGTTTTGGTTTCCTCATCTGTAAAACAGGAATAATAATATACTGAGAAATAGTGTGGTACAGTGGAATGAGAGAAGGATTTGGAATCAAAAAGATCTGGGTTCAAGTCATGCCTCTAATATAGAATAATATATAATCATAGACAAGTTACTTAATCTCTAAGAGCATAAGTTGTGGAAAAGTTGCTGATCTTCATAGATGGAGAGAGTTTCCTCACTAGGAATTCCATACACTGATGAAATATGCCAAAGAGATGGGAGGAAGGATAAAAACAGAAATTCTATCTTCTGAATAGCTGTTATGAGGAAAGTGCTTTGTAAACCTCAAAGCACTAGATAAATGTGAGGTATTTTTATTAGCATTTTAACCTCATTTTACCTGGCTCCAAATATTTGGATGTATTTTTGGGTGGAGGGGAGAGTAGAGGGGAAGAGTTCAGGATTGGTGATTTGCCCTGGTCTTATCCCTCCAGGACTCTACTCCTGTGTATTTGTGAAGTGGGTTAAGTGTGTTAATTAAATCAGGATCCTGTGGTTGGTTTGTCTCAGTTTAGCAGGAAATGGATTCTGTAACTGTAGAAGTTTGTAAAAATACTTGACCTTGGGGGAAGAAAAAGGGGATCTGCTTCTGATCATGCTTTGAAGGTGAGTTTTATGGTAGAAATTCAGCTTGCAGCAAAAAAAAAAAATGCATTAAATCGTCTGGCTGGAGACCAGAATTTATGCCTTGCATAATCAGGTTTTTTAATGATTTGACAAAAAGAGGAAGTAGACTTTGAATTCCTGAGGCAGAGACCAAAGCTATGCCACACTATGTCCTCCAATGCCTGAGCCTAAGTTGCTGTGAGCCAGGTGTACAGGGAGGACTTAGTGACTTCACACCAGTCATGTATTCTTGGGTAAAGCCTCTCAGTCTGAGTCTCTTTTCCTGTGAGTTGGAGATGATAACCTGAATCAGCATTTAAATGCAAACCAGTGTAGTTGAATTCAGTCAAATATAATCACTGATTTGAAAATAACTAGCTCCTGCACAGTTGCTTAAATTCATAGAAACTCACAGTGGGAAAGGTGGCTAGATAGTCCAGTGGATGGAGTGCTGGACTTGTAGTTACCAAGACCTGACAGAATTCAGGTCCTACCTCAGACAGTATGACCCTGGGCAAGTCACTTAACCTCTCTCAGTCTCAATTTGCTCAGCTGTAAAATGGGGCTGATATGGCGCCAACCTAACAAAGTTGTGAGGAACAAATGAGATATGTAAAGCATATCTTAAAGTATTGTAATGGGAATGTAAATTTTTAAGATCTTCCCTGCCCCTAGGCTAAAGTGCACCTGGAGCCTGGGGTGGGGGGCTTGTTTTTCAGTAGATACTTCTTGATTGGCCAGTGGGTCAATAAGGTTGTTACATTCTCTGAGCCAGGAGAAGGGTATATAAGCCCTGATGTGTAGCTTTGTTTTGGGGCTCACTTTGAGAAGTGTTCTGTGATTCGATATGGATTCTGGGAAGCCGTTGTCCAGAGCCCCCTGGCTTTGAAAAACCTAGATGTTGATTTGGTATGGATGTAATGGTTGGACAGTTTGGAAAGCTGTCTACTTGATCTGTTTCTGTCTTGATAATTCTGTCTGTATATTCTGAAGTTCAGGGTGCTGACCTCTTTCCCCTGAACTAGGTAAATGATACATGTTTGACTGACTAAAGTAAGCTTGTTAATCCATTTTGAGTTGCTTTCCTTTATCAAAGCAGATCCAAGAACCTGTGGTGGCAGCAAACCCTGAAGACGCTTGGGGTGCTTGCTGCTACAAGTATACATAATAATAATAACTAGCATTATTATGGTGTTTTAAGGTTTGCAAAGTGCTTTACATACATTTTCTACATTATCTTTGATTTTCACAACATTCCTTGATGAACTTGGGCCTTCCTGATGCCAAGTCTTATTCTCTTTCCATTTTGCCACCTCACTGCCCATTTACTACTACTAAGGGCCCACTCTCAGAGGCCTTGCAGGTCATATGGTACCTGAACCAGAAATCCTACAACATTTAGGCTAAATAACTATTTGGTCCCTGTTGAAAGATCTGAAGATCTCTGAGGTAGCCTATTCTCCTTTGGGAAAGCTCTGTTAGGAAGTTTTTTCTTATGTCTGGCATGCCCTGCTTCTTTTTAATGTTCACTCATTGTTCTTAGTCCTGTTCTTTGGGGCTAAAAAGAACTGGTATATTTCAGCTTTCACGGGAAAGTTCTTCAAGTAGTTGTAGATAGTTATCATGTCCTCACTGAGTCTTCCCTCCTCCAGGCTAAACATCCCCAGTTCCTTCAACTGTTCCTCATATAATATGAACTATGGAGGCTTCTGACTGCCCTCCTTTGGACACATTATGGTTTATGAATGTCCTTCCTAAAATATGGTGCTGAAAGCTGTATTGCCAAGGCAATATTCACAGCACCGATAGTGACTATGAATATGCCAGCATAGTTCTAAATCACAAAATATAACAGACTCTCCATATAGAAGACAGAAGCAAAACATTTACTCAGATACCAGAAAGCCAAATCTCAACACCAGAAAACTGAATCCATCATAGCAACAAAGGAGTTAATACACCCTATCACTGCAGGAAGCAACACCATCCCAAAGTCTTCCCCCTGCTTGGGCCTTCCCACAAACAAACACAATCCTAGCTGTCTCCTTGCCTGTGTCCTTTCCTCCCTCTATTCTAACTGCTCTGATTCATTTCCTGCTCCACTCATTCAGCAAACTACTCCTACCACAGGCTCCATGTGATTCCGTTAGGCCTATTAAAGGGCAAGGAAGATCTTCAAATTCCCTCAGGTCTATTAAGGGACAGGAAAGATCTTCAAATTCCCATTACCATTATAAAAACTGAATGTAATACTCCACATGAAGTCTAATCAGGTGTAAAGCCATCACAAGTAGCTCTTCTGAGGATTGCTGCTGTGAATAACTTTAAAAATCTAATTGCATAGTATAGTAAACTCTATTTATTCATCAATAAACTAAAGCAAAACATTCACAACAATTTAATATAACAACTTATTACTAAGGTGGCCACATAGTCTTAAACAGCACATATCATTCAGTAAGTCACAATCTCCTCAATCAATATAAAGTACCCATCTAAAGCCTTGTTTCATCTTGATTGGAGGCTGGCTTCTAATTATCCTTAAGCCAAACATCCTTAAGAGGTAGTGGAAAGTACAAAGGCCATCCACCCCTAGGTCACAGTAAGTTACAATATCATCAGTCAGCACTGAGTACCCAAGTAGAGTCTCCTTTCATCTTTTTTTTTTTTTTTGCTTTTTGGAGGGTAATTGGGGTTAAGTAACTTGCCCAAGGTTACACAGCTAGTTTATTTTTGTGTGGATGTTAAATGTCTGAGGCCAAAACCGAACTCAGGTCTTCCTGACTCCGGGGCCAGCACTTTACTCACTGCACCACCTAGCAGCCCCAAGTCTCCTTTCATCTTACCTCAAGGCTGACTTCCAAACCCTATGGTTCCTCTTCCATGTTCCCAGCTCTTGGCCTGGATTCACCTGACTGTTGCTTGGATTCACAGGTAGGCAGCTCTCCATTCCTGTTCCATATAGCAGCTCATGCGGACTGCTCCACTCCAAACTCTTCACAGTTTCTGTTTCTAGGAAAACAAAGCTCAACAGGGGTACAACAATATTTACACATATTGCCAGTACTATCATCTCAATTCAATTTCTGTCTGAGAAATCAACACAAATCAATAGAGAGAGTGCTTCTGTCTGACAAAGTAACATCAACACGGACAGACAGAGTGTCGACATCACAAACATTCTCCCTCTCAGTTCTGCTTGGTCCAAGCTTGTGCTCTTGAGCTTTTATCTGCTCTGTTCCTTCCTGTTCTGCCCTTCCTGTTCTACTCTTTTGGCAAGTTTCTCCCACTGTGGGCACCATGTGATGATGTTAGGCCTATTAAGGGCAAAGAAGGTCTCCAAATTCCCTTAGGCCTATTAAGGGCAACATAACATATACTGTTTCCACCAAAGACTTGGCACAATCAAATGTGAGGCTCAAAGGCACTTGAATAGCTGGAACAAGAAGCAAAGTACTATTTTGCTTGCCATTACATTGGGGCAGAATACAGCAAAACTATCACCTCCCTTGTCTGAGTCCTAGACACTTTACTTCTCTTGATCTGTCACTGCCCTTTTTATCTGCTGCATCATACTGATGACTTGTTTAAGTTATAGTTCACTAATGCCTCAAGATATTTACATAAAACTATTATCTAACTATATACCCCCACCTTACACTTGTTAAATTGAGTTTTTGAACCCAAACATAGAACTTTACATTGATATAATTTTCAACTTATTATATTTAGCCCATTGTTTTAGTCTGCCAAAATGCTTTTGGATTCTGTCATCTAGTCTACTAGTTATCTCTCTCAATTTTGTGTTACCAGAAAATTTGATGATTAAGGCACTTTTACCTTTATCCAAGTCATTGTGAAAAATGTTGAGCAACAAAGGGTTAATTGTAGATATCTTGGTCACCCCTTGAGCATCCAGGTTGATATTAATCACTTCCTAGTGCATCTCTATATTTTTCTGTTTGTCCTTCATTCTCAAAGAGGGCCATGACATCAGGAAGGCAATGTCATGACTTGCAAGGGAATTGCATTTAAGTGAGGCAGGGCTGTACAAAGTCACCAGCTTCACTTTCTCCTCTGGAGACATCTGGGTCCAATGGCAAGATATAGATCAGGACAACTGGAGATGGTTCCATCTATGTGGACAGCTAGGTGGTGCAGGGGATAGGGCACTGGACTTAAAGGAAGACTTATCTTCATAAGTTCAAATCCATACTCAGATTCTTGTTATCTGTATGATCCTGGGCAAGTCACTTAACCCTGTTTGCCAATAGCAAATGTGGCTTAAAACCCAACCCTTTCTCCTACCTTGGTGCCCCACTGCCACACTTATACTTCTCTCTCCAACACCAATTGCAACATCTTGTGAATCTCATAGCATACCTAAAGAAAAGAACCCAGCAGAAAAGGCAATAGAGGCACTTATTGCTATCAGCCCACCACTGAAAGACCACACAGAGAAGCTCAGTTTAATTAATACCATTATGACATCCATTTTGAGGTATTGAGCATATTGCCACATTCCAGCCAATATTCATATTGCCATTGCTTTGCTGATGTGGACACAGTAATAACTCATTTATTTGGAGACCTTACACAGCAATCTCAGCTATCTGAGACTTCTATCCGCTACCTAATACTACTAAGAACCTGTCAGTAAGCAAAACCAAAACAAAAAACGAAGCCTTTGAGCAGTTAAGATAGGAGTCCTAAGATTTGGAAAGAAGCCATTCATGCCCTCCCTCAGAACACATGTGTTTATTTGGTATACGGTTTTAACCACCTTGGTTATGTTTTTTTAATCCATAACAGATTAGAAACAAGGGGAGAGGAGGAATACTGACAACAGTAAAAATGCTTATAAAAGGATAAAATAGAGCTGCTGTAAAACAAGGCCAGAGGAAATGAAACTGCATGGCCTGCTAAACCAGAGATAAACAGCCCTATGTACTTACTACAGTAAGACCGCTAGGTGGAGCCATAGTGGACAGAGTGTTGCACCTTCGGTCACAAAGACTGGTGTCTTGAGTTCAAATGTGACCTCAGACGCCCTGTCTGCCTCTTCTGACTCTAAAATTCTATCATTCCTTGATGGAAATAAGAAGATACAAGAGCAGGGGAGGAAATAGGAAGACTAGAATGGGAAGAAATAATGCCATTGACTGAAGAGAAGAGTTACCATTTTATGTTAAAATATTTATTGCTAAATTAGCAACTCCACCTAGTAAAATTCTACATGGACAAAATCATCACAGTTTTTATTGGAATATTTTTATAACATGGAGACAATGTGGATAGTGAATTCATAGCTTTGATTATGCCACACTTCTATACAAAAGCCTTTAAGAACTCCTTATTGATCAAAAACAGAAGTTTCTTGTGTGTGTGTGTGTGTGTGTGTGTGTGTGTGTGTGTGTGTGGCCACTTTGGCAGTCTGGTGAAATCTATAGACTCCTCAGAATCATGCTTTTAAATAGTTAATGCTAACTTTCAGTGAGATATATTTTTCCCAGTCAAGTTCATGGACCCCCAAAACCACTGAACCCCAGCTTAAGATCCTCTGATATGTAACCTGAATAACTTACACTGTCATGCAAATCATTCTACAAGACTGCCCCAACCTATCATATACAGTCTAAAGACTTTATCTGGTCATTCAAGGCCTTCTATTATCTGACTGCCACCTACTTTTTCAGTCTTACAAAACACTGGTTCTCCTTGACGTAATCTTCATCCCAAGTCAAACTGAGTTGTTGCCCATTTCCACAATTTGACCCATTTTTCTCTACCTTTGTTGTATCCCTTGTGCCTGAAGTATATTTCTCACTATCTCCACCTGATAGTAAGAAATCCCTTCTATCCTTCCAGGCCCTATTGAAAGGCCATCTCTTCCATGAAGCCTTCTCTGATTTCTCCAGATTTAAGTGAGCTTTCTTTTGCTACCTTTGCTGCACACTTTGTTTGTACTTCTCCTATCACATTCTTCTTTGTATTAAACTTATTCTTGTCCCTGTCTTCTCTCTTCTACTCCACTGTAAGCTCCTTAGGTACAAAGGCCATGTTTTTCAGGCACTTAATACAGCTATTGAAAGGAATGGAATTTAGCTGAACAAAATAACTGAATGCCAGGAAAGTTAATGCAATCATGGATAGTTTTCAGAAAGGCATAGCTTCAAAAAGTAAAGAGATAATAGTCTCCTTGGTCTCTGTCCTGTTCAGACTGGAGCTCAATTCTGGCTTAGGAAGATGACAGGTATACAGAGAAGAGCAAGAGGTATGGCAAAAGGCCTTGGGATGGTGCCATATGAAGTTAACTGGAAGGGCCTGTGATATTTAACCTGAAGAGGACATTGGGGGAATGGGACAATTGTCTTTAAGAACCTGAAGGACTCTCACTGAGAAAAGGAATTAGATTTATTGTTCTTGACTCCAGGCGGGCAATGGGTAAATGTTTCAAAGAAACAAATTTAGTTTTGATGTCCAGAAAAAATTCCTAACGATGAAAACTGTGCAAAAGTAGAATAGGCTGACTTAGGTAGTGATTCTCCCTCACAAGAGGCCTTCATGCAAAGGTTGCAGAATCACCCAGAAGATACCCGACAAGGAGAATTCTTCTCAGGAATGAGATGTGATAGCCACCTAGTTCTTTCTAACTCTAAAATTCTATAATTTTGTAAGAGTTGGGAGGCCTTTAAAAACTTGCTTCCTCTAAGTAGACTCCATCTAGTGTATAGGATATCCCAGTAAAGTGTTTTCATTCAAGATAATCTACTTCCTATGATTCATACAACTGTTAACTGCTGTTGGTACTGTTTACTTTTTAAAGCATGTTCACACACTTTATTCAATTTGGTCCTTTCAACAACCCCCTGAGGTAAGTGGTATTATAACATCCCCTTTTAACAGATAAGAAAAGGGAGTCTTACAAAGATGAAGGTACTTGCCCAGTGTAGTGCAGCAAGAAAGCAGAAAATCTCGAGTTTAAAAACCATATTTCTTGCATAATTCTTTTTATTGTGATTCTTTTTCTTTCTTTTGCTTTTTGGAGGGGAAAGTGCAGGGAAATTGGGGTTAAGTGACTTGCCCAAAGTCACACGGCTAGTAAGTGTTAAGTGTCTGAGGCTGGATTTGAACTCAGGTCCTCCTGACTCCAGGGCCAATGCTCTATTCACTGTGCCACCTAGCTGCCCCCTGTGACTCTTTTTTTGATGTTTCATTTAATATTTTATTTTTCTTCAATTATTACAATTTTTAATTGTAAATTATAAATTTATAAATTTTGAGCTCCAAATTTTCTCTCTCCTCCCCTCATTGAGAAGGCAAGCAGTTTAATACAGGTTATACATATGCAGTCATGCAAAACCACAGTAGTCATTTTGTGAAAGAAAACACTGGACCAAAAAAGAAAAAGAAAGAAGTTGTTTGTTTGTTTGTTTAAATTATGCTTTAATCTGCATTCAGATTCCATCAGTTCTTTCTGTGGAGGTGGACAGCATTTTCATCATAAGTCCTTCAGAATTATCTTAGATCATTGTATCTTGGATCATTAGCTGACAATACCTAAGTCATTCACAGCTGCTCATTGTACAATATTGCTGTTACTGTGCACAGTGTTCTCGTGGTTCTGTTCATTTCACTTTGTATCAGTTCATGTAACTCTTTCTAAGTTTTTCTGAAAGCATACTGCTTGTCATTTCTTATAGGACAATAATATTCCATCACAATCATATGCCACAATTCAGTCATTCCTCAATTGATGGGCAACCTATGGATGGGTCAAAGAGTAAGTATGGTTTTATAGACCTTTGGGCATAGCTCCAAATTACTCTCCAAAAAGGCTGGATCAGTTCATAGCTCCATGAACAATGGATTAGTGTCTCAATTTCCCCACATCCCTTCTAACATTTGTCATTTTCCTTTTCTATCCACATTAGCCAATCTGATAGATGTGGGGTTTTAATTTGCATTTCTCTAATCAATAATGATTTAGAGCATTTTTTCATATGACTATAGGTAGCTTTGATTACTTCTTCTGAAAGCTGCCTGTTCATATCCTTTGACCATTTATCAATCGGTGAATATCTCTTATTATTATAAATTCAACTCAGTTCTCTATATATTTGAGAAATAAGGCCATTATCAGAGCAACTGTAAGGTCATAGCCCATATAGGAGGTAGTTCTTAAGCTCAGCCTTGAAGGAAGTTGGAGGTTCTACAAAGGGAAGAGGTGTGCTTTAGCTAGGGGGAGGGGACACAAACATTTATGAATCACCTAGTATGTTCCAAGCATTTTGCAAAATTATTTCATTTCATCTTCACAACTCTGGGAGGTAGGTGTTGTTATTATCACCTTTTTTACATTTGAGGAAACTGAGGTAAACTGGAGGTTAAGTAACTTGTCCAAGGTCACATATCAAGTAAATATGTAAGGTTGGATTTGAATTCAGATCTTTCTGAGTACAGGTCCAGCATTCTATCCACTGTACCACCTAGATACCTCTATGGATGAAGAGAGGAAGGGGTACATTCTAGAGAGAGGGGATAACCTGTGAAAAGGCATAGAAATGGAAGATGAAATGTGTGCAGGGAATGATGACAAGTGGCCCCATTTGGCCAGAATGTGGAGTGCACAAAGGAGACTCATGTACAGTGATGCTGGAAAGGGGGTCTGGAACCATATTGTGCAGGTTTGGTTTGGTTTTGTGGAGGGGGGAGGCAAGGCATTCAGGGTTAAGTGACTTGCCCAAGGTCACACAGCTTTTAAGTATCAAATGTCTGAGGCTGAATTTGAACTCAGGTCCTCCAGACTCTAGGTCTGGTACTCTATTCACTGTGCCACCTACCTGCCCCTTATGCAGGTTTTAAATGACAGAGTACATTGCATTTTTTCACAGAGGTAAGAGGGAGCCATCAGAACTTCTTGAGCAGAAGAATGACATGGTTAGACCTGTACTTTAGGAATACCAATTCAGCAGTTGTATGGAGAATAGATTGGAAAGAAGGAGTGAATGGAGACCGGAAGGTCAATTAGGAGGCCATAATTTTTCAAAAAAGCAGAAGATAAAATTAGAATTAGCATAGCAGAAACTGGAAGGTAAAAATATTTGTTATTTTATCTGTGGTGATTTAATTTGTCCTTTTGGAATTAAGTTAAATATTTTGTCCTTCACCTGCCTATATATTTATATAGATATATATTTATTTCTCCTCTGCTCCCTAGTCTCTCTTTCTCTCCTCCTCCTCTTCTCTCCTCTTTGTTTTTTCTCCTTTCTCTCTTTCCTTCTATGTCTCAATACCTCTCACCACACTGTTTCTCACAAAGCATTTGTTTACCTCATATAAGGGGAAATGTCATCTCTCCCTACTGCTAACAGGAGAGAAAGCCTTCTAAATCACTGGAAGCAGAATATTTTCTTACAGCCCTTTTACTGTTGGAGTTGTTTTGCTAAGCTAATGGGAAAAGGCTCCATGTCTGCCTTATCTCAGGCCAACCAGAATTTACCTTCAGGTTTTTTTTTTTTCCCTCCAGTCTGGTTCCTTACAAATGTACACAGAAGGTCACTCCTGGGTCCCCCTGATAGCAGTGGGTAATCAATCATGGCCAGGATATCAGCATCACAGAAGATAACCACATCAAGGAAAGGATTTGGGGAGGGAAGGAGGAGAAAGGGAAAGGGAGGGGGGCAGGGAACTACTGTGTTGATCCTACATAGTCCGCTCAGGAAAGGAAATCTGATTGATCCCTATTCTAAAGCTCACTTGGAGAGGCCATGATTGAATTTCAAATCCATGATCCCTTCCTCCCTCATTTTATTTTATTCCCAATACATGAACCAAAGATGCAAATACTTTCCAGATGAATATAAAATCATTCATATTTAGATAGTCCCTTATAATTCTGGAGTACTTTACATCTCATCTGATCCTTACAATAATCCTATGAAGTAGTTTGCCAAATATTATTATGCCCATTTCACAGATTAGGAAACTGGATCTGCCACTTCAATCAAACAATTGAATTTGAGGGACTGTATGTTTTTTAACATCATGTAATTATACTTCATATACATGTAGCCACTGAGGCCCAGAGAACTAAAAATTATTCACCCAAGGTCACCAAACCAAAAAAGTAGAACAGTCAGGGTTTGAGTTCAGATCATCTGACTATTTCCACCAGACTGTGGAAGGAAGAAAACAAGCATTTGTTATTATGTGCTAAGCACTTCAAAAATATTTTGCTATTTGACCCTCACAAGAACGCTGGTAAATAAATGCTATTATTATCCTCATTTGTAGTTGAAGGAACTGAGGCAAACAGAAGTGATATGGTTTGCCCAGATTCACACAGCTAATAACTGTACACAGCTGGATCCAAACCCAGTTCTTCCTAACTTCAAGTCCAGACCCACAGTCCAACCTGCCATCTACACTTCCTCCTAAGGGGTAAAGTTTTCTACCAAAATTCAGCACAAGGAAGAATATTTTACCTCATGGAAGATTACGTCCTTCTAGAATCCTTCTGGCGAAAATCCTTCTTCTTTCAAGATTTAGTATAGATGTTACCTCTTCCCTGAAGCCTTCTTTAATCCCACCAGACAAAAATTATCTCTCCCTCCTCATATTTTCTGAGAAGGCTTTGTCTGAATTTACCTCTCCTTTGACACTATGCATTCTACATTGAATTATGTTGTCCATGTTGCATTGACTGTATAATTTTTCTCTTTGGGTCTAAAGCATCAAACAGAGTACCTTGTATATAGTAGGCACTTCAAATGTATTTCTTAATATTTAACACATATTTCTTTTTTTTTTATTTTTTTGGAGGGGCAATTGAGGTTAAGTGACTTGCCCAAGGTCACATGGGTAGTTTTCTGTGTTGAGTGTCTGAGGCTGGATTTGAACTAAGGTCCTCCTGACTCTAGGGCTGGTGCTCTATTCACTGCGCCACCTAGCCACCCCTAACATATATTTCTTAAAGTGAACTAGTTTTAAACTAATTTTGAAAGCACAGTACCAATTCAGAGACCCAGATAATCTTGCCTTAGTGTTCACACCCAATGGAAGTTCATATAAGAGAAAGGGCACTGACTCTTGATTCAGAGGACCCAAGTTCCCATCCCACTTCTGATATTTATTATCTGTGTGACCTTGGGAATATCAACTGTCTTCTCTAAACCTTACTTTCCCAATCTGTAACATGAGAGGGGTAGGCTAGATAGCCTCCAATTCTAGATCTATAATCCTATTGTCTCAATGGGAAAACTCTTGGACAGAGATTATTTCTAGAGCACTCAGTCTAATAATTGTTAACAATAACCTCTGAAAGCCTTTATCCCTTAACTGGGGTTATGAGGAAAGGGAGGTCAAAGTGAATATAGTCTTACTGAACAAACCCAGAACTCTCAAGGGATTCATTTCATTTTATTATAATAACTATTATTATTTCTATCATTGTAATTACTACTAGTAATAGGAATAATAATAATAAGAAGAAATTAAATCTCTCTGAAATGGGGGAGAGGGGGTAGGATATGGGTGAATCAAACAAGAGAAACCAAATGTTTCTAAGAGTTTTGTTTTTCTTTATTTTTGCCCTAATTGTGAGGGAAAGAGAAAATCAATTTTTGTCATTGAAAAAAATTTTTTAAACATAATTCTCAAGAACATTTTGACCCTGTATTATTATTTTCATTGCAAAACAAAATTCTGTTGCCTAGCATTCAAGTCCCTCCCTAATCTGTCCTCTCTCTACCCACCCTTATTTGCCATTACCTTCTCCCCTCCCCCATCTCACTTGGACTGCTTCTTAACTGGGCTCCCAATCTCTTCTTCCCTTCAATTCATCTACAAACCTGTTTCCTAATTTCATTCTGCCTTCTCTGACTTCCCAAAGTACTGACCCTCCTCCACTACCTGGAATACTTCATCTCTACCTACTGAAAGTCTTTTCCTCCTACCAGCCACAACTCAGACGCACACTGCTTCCTCCATTAGGACCTTATGGATCCTCCCAGCTGAAAGCAATCAATAAACCAAGTATTCATTAAGTGTTTACTATGTGCGAACATCAGGGTTGCAAAGAAAAAGAAAAAGCAATCCCTGCCACAAGGCACTTAGATTCTAATGTGTGAGGCATGTTACACACATAAGTCTATAGAAGGGTAGATAGAAAGTAACTTAGAGGGAAAGGCACGAGCAGAAGCTGGTCTTGGAATAGGCCTCCTAAAGAGCATGCTTCTTGAGCTCAGTCTTGAGGAAAGCCAGAGATTCTAAGACCTGAAAATTAAGAGAACAGTGAAAGTGATTTTTCCTTCCTTAAAATTCTTATGACTCCTTATTATTAGAACTCTTTTTGTTCAATCGTTTTTCAGGTGTGTCTGACTCTTCATGACCCCATTTGGGGTTTTTTTGGACAAGATACTGGAATGGTTTGCCATTCTCTTCTCCAGCTCTTTTTACAGGTGAAGAAACTGAGGCAAATGGGGTTAAGTGACTTGCCCAGGATCCCACAGCTAGTAAGTGTCTGAGGCTGGATTTGAACTGGGGAAACTGAGTCTTCCTAACTCTGGGTGCATCACCCTATCTATCCACTGCCCCATCTACTGCCCCCAGAAAAGTAAAAGTAGGTAAAAAGTCACTGGCTATGTGATTAAAATCAATTAGCAATGAAGGTCCCTGGGGTCATTTCACATCCACATTTTTCCTGACCAAATGGCCCACAGCTGGGTCCCAGGTCAATCCACCTCAGGGCAAAATCAGCCCAAGTTCACTGCACAGTTTCCCAGCCCGTCACAATCCCACTAAAGGTCCTATGGGAGTACAAGCCTCTCCAGTTCCACTTTCACCAGTGTCTTGGTCCAAAATAGACCTTTACTAATACTTATTTCTGTGCTTGTCTTATTTTCACATAATGAAATATAAATTTCTTGATGATAGGGACTCTTCTAATTTTTTAATTCCCAGCAGGTAGCACAGTAAACTACATGCTATAAGAGATTAATGTTTCTTTAATCATATTTCAAAATTATATGTAATGAGGTTTAGCAGGGCCACAGGTACCCTGTGTTGCAAGGATTTACAAAGGTAGATAGGCTTTTGGATCTGGCTTGCCCCATTCCATTTTTCCAAAGAAGACAATCATTTCAATGACTCCTTTTTCAAGATGGAAACAGGCTCAAAGAGGATGAAGCAACTTTTTCAAGAAGGCAAAGTTAGACTTGAACTCAGGTCATCCAACAAGTATTTTGACTTTCATTTCCCACCAGTATAAGAAAGTTATTGCTTAAGGGGTTAAAAAAAAAAGGCAGCTTAGCTTGATATATTTATGTACCCTCTGTACAAGGTCTCACATTTTTTATTCTCCCTTAAAATGTAAATAGATTATCCCTAGGAGATGGGTTGGGCCCTGGAGAAACATTAATCATAGTCAGAAAAGAAGGGTTTTGCTGAGCAAGATGCAAGTCTAGCATTTTGTGCACGGATAGTTAGGATTTGTAAGCATTCCCAGCATTCAGGAGCTCTTGAAAGGGGTACATTTGTTTTCAGTTAAAACAGAAACAAATTACAGTCATTAACGGGCTTTTCTGTATGTTTCCAGGAACAGTCTAGAAAATGTTCCACACTAGAGGACCACTAGGTGTCAGGGAATCCTTGTTTAACAGCAACTGACTCTTGGGCACAGATTTGTGTCTCAGGAAAGTAACTCTACTATGGGCTCACTCAGCAAGGGTAAAAAGAGAAAATGTTCAGAACCATATTTCTAAGAACTAGAGCGTGTCTCGTCCACTAAATCAGTTAGAGTGTGAAAGAAGAATTAGTCTTAGCTTATGTGACTCCAGAGAGCAGAACTGAAGGGAAGGAGTAGAAGAAGAGGGAGATTTCAATTCAGCAAAAGGAAAACTTTCCCGACAATCAAAGTTGTCCAGTAGTAGAGCAAATTACAACAGAAGGTGGTGAGTTTGCCATATTTGGAATCATTGAAGCTGAGAATAGGGGTGTCATATAGAGGATTCATCTTTCGGGTCAGGAGTTGGACAGGATGATTTCCAAGGTCCCTTCCATTGTTAAGATTCTGTGACTTTTGTGTTTAGGGCTGAAACATAATTAAAAATATTGGGAGGGGGAAATAAGGGAAGGCAAGGGCAGGAGTGGAAAGGTGAGGCTTGTCCCAAGTATCTTGAATGGAATTTTGTCTCAACTTCTTTATTCTTGCAGAAACTTTGCAACTATTTGCATTTATTTTTGAAAGAGGATGTTTTTCCTGCTGCAGAATAAGTCCAGGAAATGGGTGAAGCACTCAGGAAATTAGCCAAATACTGATGTAAATCCAAGTGGAAGGCCTGTTGTTTTTTTTTTTTTAAAGGAAAAAGAAAATTGGAACCGGTACTCCCACTTATTCAGAAAGACTAGGGTAAGGGGAAAAGGTTTGGGTCTATTTAGTCATCCAGTTAGGGCCTTGTCCTGATTATGGTAGCTAACAAGTAAACTGTGTCAAGAAATAAAATCTTCTTGAAAGATAAAACAAGGATTAAGTTTGAACTAAAATAAGACTCTTACTATGGAAGTTGAATCAGCTATTCTTGGAGGTATGTCTTGATCGGAAATTCTGAGTCTGGCAAGAACTGTTGTGCTTTCTTAGGGCTAGATAAACAACTAAAAACTAATCCTTTCCCCCAGGACCCTGTCACCTACAAGCACTGACAAATGGTACCGTTCTGACCTATAGATTGGAAGGTTGAGTCACAGGCCAAGGTAAACCCAATAGCTCTAGGGGTCATTGCTTGCTCAGTAGAGCAATATATGGCTGGACTCTAGGTAAACTAAGTCTTGATTTATACAACATTCAGAGGAGTGAAGGCATAACAATCAGGTATCCCTCTGGTCAAGCAAAAGCTCTTTGTCCCCAAAAGAGGTGGCATATTAGAAGGTGAAAATTTGACTTGGTATACCACAGAAAAGAGAACTGCAGGAACTGATTCCTTTTGGGAATACCCCAAGGAATGAATGAACTTTTATCTTCCCTAATAGACATCAAACTTTTATTGATCCAGAATCTAAACAACTCCACAATGTATTATTATTATGGTCATTATAAATTATAATAATGATACTGGTAAATGACATGGGGGGGGCCTATTAAGGCCTGTTTTAAGCCTCATTGAAAATTTATATTGGCAGTATGGTTGAATAGAGTAAACTTTATAGGTGCCTCTGTCAAAGAATCTTGTATAATTTTAAGATGGATTTAATAAGGATTCACCTTGTTGGAAAAGAGCCTCCCGAAGAGGTTCTTAACTTTTTTTGTATTGTAGGCCTCTATGGCAGTGTGGTGAAACTTCCAAATTCTTTCTCAGAATAATGTTTTTAAATACATAGGATTACAAAGGAAATCTATTATATTGAAATATAGTTATCAAAAAAAATGTTTTTTTTACATTCCTGGATCCCAAAATTAAGAATCCTTGTTTTAGAGGCCACATTTTACTCTATGGGGTCAAATGTTTTTCTACAAAATGTAGGCCCTAAGATTTTCTTTTTCCTGAAAGCTTTCAGTTACTTCTCTGATGGTGAAGGTGTGCTTTGATATAGAGAATTGTATGTTATTACAAAAATCATTTGAATTATTAACATTATTCTTATTTATAACATGCCTTATGATCCCCACACATATATAGTGATTACTTAATAAATGCTTATTAAGTTAAATTAAAAAATTCTTTCACAGGAGCATCCAGGTAGCACAGCGAGTAAGAGCCCCGGCTCCAGTGTCGGGATGACCTGGAGATCGAATCCCGGGCTCAGACACTCAGTACCACACCCAGAAATAACTGGCCATGTAACCTTGAGCAAGTTACTTAACCCCGATTGCTTAAAAAAAAAATTCTTTCACATACATTATTTCAGGCTGGTATTATCATCCTTTCCCCTCCCTCCCTTTTTCTTACCTTTCCTTTCTTTTCTTTTTTTTTTTTTTTTGCAGATGAGGAAGTTGAAGATAAGAGAGTTCATGTGAAGGTGAAGTCCAAGATCACACAGCTACTAAATCCACAGGTGACTGGAATTTTCTTTTTCTTTAATGAGAATCAATCAACAAATATTTATCAAACATGTACTAAGTAAATACTCTGACTCTGGATATCTATAGAGACATATATAAAAAGCAACTTCCACATCATGTCCTAGGATCAATATAGATTCGTCCTGATCTCCTTGCACCTTTTGCATCTATAATCCTAAACAGCCATATTTGAGATTCATGAGGATGATCCAGGAGCATTGTGAGATCCTAAAGGTGCTTCTGAATCATTGCAGAAAGGTTAAATTCACTTATGAATATACTTTGTGTTACATGGGTTGTTTGTAAGTTAACAAAAAAAAATGAATGTAATGAACACTAAATAGGGAACCAACCCAACAGAGATCTAACCCAATGTGAAGAGTCAAAGTCCTGGCTCTCTCTATTCCTCATAAGCTTTGAGACCTGGGACAAGAAGAACAAATCATGTTGGTATAGTAAGTACTTCAAGGCTTCAAAAGCACTTTCTTCATAACCACAATTCAAGGTAGGTCATGCAAAGATTGTTGCCCACATTTTACAGAGGAGAAAATTGAGGTTTATGGGCATGTCCATGGTCACACAGAAAACTTCAGTCACCAGAATTCAACTCCTGATCACCTCCCTCTCATCATATTCTAGGTCGTATGATAGTCATTTGTACCTTATTATTAATATAATAATATTATTATACCTTATTATTTGTACTTTATCTTATTGTTCTTCTATTAGACTGCAACCTATTTGAGGGCAGAGACTGTGTCCTTTTTCTTTTTGTCTTTTTTTTTTTGCTTTTTGGAGGGGCAATTGGGGTTAAGTGACTTGCCCAAAGTCACACAGCTATCTAAGTGTTAAGTGTCTGAGGCCAGATTTGAACTCAGGTGCTCCTGACTCCAGGGCTGGTGCTCTATTCACTGTGTCCTTTTTTCTTCCCTGCATTCCTAGTACCTGGAAGTGGTGGATTCTGTATTCTTTCACTCAACATTGCCTCTTACCTAATTTCTCTGGGCTTCAGCTTCCTTTTGTAAACTGAAGAGAAAGTTCAGAAGAAGATACAAACAAGCAGGACAATTTTGTTACCATGATGTTTGATTAATAAGCATGTTTTTAAAACTACCTGTACCTTAAAGAAGTTACAGTTTCATAAGGAAGGTATTGTTCCTTTCATGTTTTCATATAAAGCAGTTTGGTGCTAAAAGAAGCCAAAAAAAAAATTCTTTTGAATAAAGAAAAAAAAAAACCAACTACATCAACCAGTAAAGGATTTAAGTTGTTGTCCCTTTCATAAGTGAACAGTTTGGTACCTGAAAGGAGTATAAAAAAAAATTTATTCAGTCTAATAAAAGCTGCTAAAAATCTATGTATAAAAAAACACAGTTTTGAGAGAGGAGATGAGCATTTTGGTTGCATAAGAGACAGAAAATAAACTGTGGAGTAAAAACAAAGGTTCAAATCACCTTGCAAAAGATGTTGGGTAATGTTTCTCTGATAGGAATAGTTTGTTTGTTTAAACGGGCAAAGAAAACACTTTTATTTATTAAAAACTGATAAAAATCAAATTTTAAGAAATACAGTTGTCAAAGGCATAAACTATCAGATTGAATCTCTTTGAAGACTACAGAATGTTTGGAGCTTCAGGACATCATGGTCCCTTAGCTCATTTGCACATGACTATTAAAAGATTTAAGAGGGTAAAACTCACAAAATGAAAAATCATATTACTGTAGGATGATTAAATAAGGATGACTGATTTCATAGGGGAGAGTCAGTGAGCTTTTATCTCATAAGTGAAAGGTGACCAGGAAGTTTGCTTTAAGCAGCTGAAAATAGAGAGTGAAGATGAAAGAACCCTGCCACTGCAGTTTGAAAAAGTAGCAAAGGGTAAAAGGCCATTTTTGTTGGAGCTTTGGAAAAAGTGACTGACAGAGCAGTCAGTTGACAAAAGGATTCAGCTAGTGGATTCCAAATTGGTTAGATATCATCTAAACCCTATTGGACAAAAGCTTCAATATCAGTTACTGCCCTTCAATACCACCTAGAGTTTGAAAGAGTTGAAGCCTCTCTGAAATGCAAATTGCTTTCTGCTGATACTTCTGGTTTGAGAGGAGAAATGGATTTTGCAACAATTGGTGGAAAGGTCTATTTGCTAAAAAGCTTATTGGATGATGCAACATCTTGGCTAGTTGAGCTTGTCTGCATTGCCCAGAGAGAGTCAGTCTGATGACCTTTGTAGTTCTCTGTTTTAAAGGAAGCTGCTAGCTCAATTAAGAGAATAATACTTTCTAGGCACTCTCTTCAGAGTGAGTATAAGAGGGGCAACCAGGTGGCACAGTGAGTAAGAGCATAGGCCCCGGCATCAGAAGACCTGGGATTGGTTCCAGCCTCAGATACTAGCACCCACACAAAAATAACTGGCTGAGTAACCTTGAGCAAGTTACTTAACCCCAATTGATTAAAAAAAAAAAAGAGTGAGTATAAATGCAGCAGCAACAGCAGCTGTGGGAACTCTTAACCCAGAAATGATAAGGGGATCAGATATTTGGTAAGAAAGAGATTTAATAGGACCCTTTGCTAGCACTGGGTGCAACTGGCCCTAATTGACAACTTTATTTCCCATAAGCAGTTCTGGTTGCAGTTCCAGGACAGAGAGGAGAGCCTGTGATCAATGACAAGGAAGGGGGCACCCTGGTTACAGTTCCAGGACCAAGGGGAGCACTAGCACTTGTGACTGCAGGAGAGAGCAGGAGCCCTTCTTGGATACCAGAGCACAGACCCAGAGAACAGTGACTGCACTTCCTTCAGAACACCAGCACTTTGAAAGTACCAAAGACTTACAGATCCCCAGAACTACCTTTGAGAACAGGAGCAGAAAAAGCCTGAAGGTTAGCACAGGTGAACAGAGCCCAAATTTAACATAAAGTTCAAAGTGAAAAAATAGGCTGGGAAAATAAGCAAAAGACAAAAAAAGAGCTTGACCATAAAAAGCCACCACAATGGCAGGGAAGACCAAAAATAAACTTAAGAGAAGATAGTAATATGAAAACAGTTATAAGCAAAGTCTCTAAGAAAAATACTAATTGGACAAAAGTCCAGAAGAAATTCAGGGAAAAGTTAAAGAAAAAAATGAGGGTAGTAGAGGGAAAACTGGGGAAAGAAATGAGAGTGATGCAAGAAAATCATGAAAAATAAATTAACAGTTTAGTAAATGAGGTACAAAAAAAATGCTGAAGAAAATAACACCCTTAAAAAACCAGTATCGGCCCAATAGGTAAAAAGGAACAAAAATTCACTGAAGAAAAGAATTCCTTTAAAACAGAATAAGTTAAATTGGAAAAAGAGGTACAAATGCTCACTAAAGAAAAATAATTTCTTAAAAATTAGAATTCAGTAAATGGAAACCAATGATTTCATGAGATTTCAAGAAACAGAAAAACAAAGTCTAGAGAATGAAAAAGAAGATGAAAATGAGAACTATCTCATCAGTAAAACAACTGACCTGAAAAGAAATCAAGGAGAGAGAATTAAGCATTATTGAGCTGCTTGAGAACCATGATAAAAAAAAGAGCCTCAACATCATATTTCAAGAAATTATCAAGGAAAACTGCCACAATATCTTGGATCTAGAGGACAAAATAGAAATTGAAAGAATCTACTGACTGATTTCTAAAAGAGATCCCAAAATGAAAACTTTTAGGAATATTATAGTCAAATTACATTGCTCCCAGGTCAAGAAGAAAATAATACAAGCAAGAAATAAATAATTTAATATAAGAGAGAGCAGATTGGGAGAACAGATACTCAGTAGGCTCTCTATTTTGGTGTGGGAGTAGGGGAAAGATGGGGAGAAAATTTATAACTCAAAATCTTGTGGAAATGAATGTTGAAAACTAAAAATAAATAAATAAAAGATTGAAAAAGAAATAAGTAATTTAAATATCATGGAGCTTACAGTTAGGACAAGCCAACATTTAGCAGCTTTCACATTAAAGGAATGGAGGGCTTGGAATATGATATTCCAGAAAGCAAAGGAGCTAAGATTACAACCAAGAATGATCTACTCAGGAAAACCAAGTATAATCCTTGG
>NW_027187352.1:20539598-20614196 GCF_028583685.1 Petaurus breviceps papuanus
CAAGCATTCCTGATGAAAAGACAAGAACTGAATAGAAAATTTGACTTTCAAACAGAAGACTTGAGAGAAGCATAAAAAGGTAAACATGAAAGAATAATCAATAAGGTTAAACTGTTTACACTCCAATATGGGAAGATGATATACATGCAACTTCTAAGAACTTTATCCTTATTAGGGATAGACAAAGGGCATAGGGGTGGCTAGGTGGTCCAGTGAATAGAGCACTGGCCCTGGAGTCAGGAGGACCTGAGTTCAAATCTGGCCTCAGACACTTAACACAAAAAACTAGCTGTGTGACCTTGGGCAAGTCACTTAACCCCAATTGCCCTACCTTACCCCACTCCAAAAACCAACAAACAGACAAAGGGCTGTGTGAGTCTTTTATGTTGCAATAATCACCAAAAAAAATATGTAGAGATGAGAAAGAAGAATTCACTGGGAAAAGGGGAAGGAGAGAGGTAGAATAGGGAAAAATTCCTCACATAAAAGAGGCACACAAGGAAGACATTTTATAGTGGAGGGAGAGGGGGTGGTCAATGCTTGAACCTCACTCTTATTGGAATGGGTTCAGAGAGGGAAAACATATATATAAACACACTCAGTTGGGTATAGAAATCTATTTTACCAAATAGGAAGATAGGAGGAAACAAATATAAGAGATATGCAGGAAGGGGCAGGATGACAAAAGGGAGTATATATTAAGGGAGGCAACAATCAGAAGCAAAACAGATTTTTGAGGAAGGAAAGGCTAAAAAGAAAGAGAGAAGGATAAACAGAAGAAAATAGGATAGAAGGTAACACAATTAGTAATCATAACTATGAATGAACGAAAGGTGCTAACCCATAAAACAGAAGTGGATAGCAGAATGGATTAGAAACCAGAATTCAACAATATGTTGTCTTCAAGAGACACACTTGAAACAGAAAGACACACATAGGGTTCAAATAAAAGGTTGGGGCATAATCTATTATGTGTCAGATGAAATAAAAAAGGCAGAGGTAAAAATTATCATCTCAGACAAAGCAAAAGCAAAAATAGACTTAATTAAAAGAGAGAATCAGGGAAACTACATTTTGCTAACAGTACCATAGATAATGAAGTACTCTCAAAATATTTTATAAATTTCTCTGACAAAATCTTCATTTCTCAAATATATAATGAATTGAGTCATATTTATAAAAAAGAGTCATTCCTCAATTAATAAATGGTCAAAGGATATGAAGAAGCAGTTTTCAGAAGAAGAAATCAAAACTATATATTCATATAAAAAATGCTCTAAATCACCAGTAATTAGAGAAATGCAAATTATAACAACTCTGAGGTAACACCTAATACCTATCAGAAATGACAAATGCTGGAGGGGAGAAGGGAAAATAGGAATATTAATGCACTCTTGGTGGAACTGATGAACTGATACAACCATTCTGGAGAACAATTTGAAAATATGCCCAAAGGGGTTTAAAACTGTGCATATCCTTTGATCCAGCAATACCACTACTAGGCCTGTAGCCCAGACAGATCAAAGGGAGAAGGATCTATGGGTACAAAAATATTTATAGCAGATCTTTTTGTGGTGGCAAGGAATTGGAAGTTGAGGGAATGCTCATCAATTGTGGATGTGCTGAACAAGTTGTAGCCTATGATTGTGCTGAGTACTAATGTGTTGTAGAAAATGATGATGGTGGTGGTTTCAGAAAAACCATGGGAGGACCTATATCAACTGATTCGAAGTAAAATGAGAAGAACCAGGAGATGATTGTTCACAATCATGATATAATATATTATCAATGATAACCAACCATGAAAGATAACTATAATGATTTCTAAGACAATTCCAAAAGATGATGAGATGAAAAAATGCTATCCACCTCCAGAGTGGATGAACAACTACTGAACTCTGAGTGCAAATTGAAGTATAATTTTCTCACTTTTTTTCAATATGGCTAAAATGGAGATAAGTTTTGCATGATTTCACATGTATAATTGATATCATACTGTTTGCTTTCTCAATGAATAGGGCAATAGTTGGGGAGGAGAGAATCTGAAAATCACAATTTAAAAAGAAAAGAATGTTTAAAATAAATAGTAAATTGAAAAAAAATTAAGCGAGCATAAATTGAGAGAGCTTATAAATTCTTCATTCATTTGAGAGTAGAAGAGAAAAAGATTTGCCCAGCTGAAAAGTGAAGATCAGAAGTGCAGCAGATATAAGCAGTTTTGCTGTAGTTTCGATGTTCCTGAATGGATCAATAATTCCAAAGCCTGAAATCCAGAGTCATAAAGTGTTGAGGCACATGGGTTTCCCTCACTCACATGTTTTTGTCAGGTTTCTGAAAGTGTATGTTCACTCAACCTGAAAAATTCAGTGTGCATTGGTGACCCAGGTTTATGTGTGTATTATGATGTATTTATTATTCCTGTATTTGTTTTGCTGTTAAGTAAATGGTCATATTTAAGATCTAAATGTGTTGTTATCATCATGATAACTAGCATTTATTTAGCATTTTAAAGTTTTCGAAGTAACATATACATACATGTACATATATATGTGCATGGATGTGTATATGCATATATACATTACATAAAATTTGATCCTCATAACTGTCCTGTGAGGTGGGTACTATTATTGTCCTCATTGTACAGATAAAGAAACTGACACTGTGGGGTGGCCAGGTGGCTTATCGAGTAAGAGCACTGGCTCCAGTGTTGGGATGACCTGGGGATCAAATCTGGGAGCAGATTCTTAGCACCACACCCAGAAATAACTGCCATGTAACCTTGAGCAAGTTACTTAACCCTGATTGCTTTAAAAAAAAAAAAAGAAACTGACACTGAGAGGTTGTGACATGCCCAGGGTCATACTTCCCATAAGTGTATGAGTTAGGATTTAAACTCAAGTCATTCAAATCAGCTCATTGTCCACTATTTTATCTAGTTGCCTCTAATGTCATTATCGTGACTGGTTGATTTTGCATAAATGGAAATACATCAACGGGGTCTAAAGAGCTAAAATGATGAGGAAGAGGAGTATATTCCCCCATTACACGGTTACACCTAAGGTCCTAAGAGAGTTGGAATGTATGTGGTGGTGGTCCTTCTCTGAGAACCTTGATCTGCCTCTGTTAGGAAAGGTAGAGGTCTGTGTGAGAGGAATGACATGCTATTGTCACGCCACACACATCACATCCGTACACCTTTCTGTTTTGTTACTCTTCTTATTCTTTGTCACCCTCAGCTCCTCACTTGCTCACCCTACTTAACTAATCAATTGCTATTTCTAGTCATTTTTCTATCTCCACAATATTTCTGGAATCTACCTGTGCTTTCTACTCACCCAACCACCGACCTAGTGCAGACCTTTACTTGCCTCTCACCTGAGCCATGACAAGTCAACTAATTGGTGGCTTTGCATTAATTAGGGGATTTGCATCCCCTTCTAATTAAAGCTCCACACAATGGCCAAAATGATTTTCCTAAAATTGATCAGAGCACCAGCCCTGGAGTCAGGAGGACTTCAGTTCAAATCTGGCCTCAGACACTTAACACAAAACTAGCCATGTGACCTTGGACAAGTCACTTAACCCCAATTGCCCTGCCTTCCCCTCCAAAAAATAAAATTAAAAAAAATTGTTTTTAATGATCTGACCATGTCATTCCCCTACTCTATAAACTCCAGGAGTTCCAGGGGATCCTACCTCTAAAATAAAATGTGAACTCCTCAGTTTGGCATCTAAAGTTCTTCACAGCCTGGTCCCAACCTACTTTTATAGGTCCTTTAGATTTTACAAATGTTTTAATCCATCCAAACTGGTCTTCTTCCTTTTCCTCAAGCAGAACTCCTATCTACTTGTCTTTGTACTGCTTGAACCTTATTCCTGGAATACACTAGCTCCTCCCCTTCACCTCTTAGAATCTCTACTTTCCCTCAAGGCTCAGTTCAAAGGCTACTTTCTACATGAAAACTTTACTGACTCCCCAGCTGTTAGTTCCTTACTCCCCAAATTATCTCCCATACCTTCTATATTTATAGATACAAATATTTATATTCATACATCTTGTCTCTTCTAACCAGATTGTAAGTTTCTTGAGAAAAAGGAGTATTTAATTTTAGACTTTGTGCTTTGCACATAGTAAGCACTTAATGAATTCTGGCTACATTAGAACGTAAGCTCCTTCAGGGCAGAGATTATCTTTCTTTCTCCTAATATGGATATTCCCAACACTTAGTGCAATGTCTGGAACATTTTGTTGTTATTTAGTCATTTTACAGTCATGTCAAACTCTTTGTGATCTTATCTGGGGTTTTCTGGACAAAGATACAGGAATGGTTTATCTTTTCCTTCTCCAGTTCATGTTATAGATAAGGAAACTGAGACAAACAGGGTTAAGTGACTTGTCCAGGGTCACACAGCTAGTAAGTGTCTAAGGCCAGATTTGAACTCAAAAAGCTGTCTTTCTGACTCCAGGACCAATGCTCTATCTGCTGCAACACCTAGCTACTCCACCTAGCTCATAGTAAGTGATTAGTAAATGCTTGTTGATTGACTGACTGATATTCTTTGCATATTGGAAGGTTTGTTGATATGAGTTAATTTCATAATAAATAATTTAAAAATATTTATATAGTCCCATCATTGCACAGGGGAGAAAACTGAGGACCTAAAAAGCTAAGCGACTTGTCCAAGGTCACACATCTCATCAATGGCACCCTGTATCATTTTTGAAGCTTGAGTTTGAATCTTTAGAAATATTACTGTGACACCACTTTTCCAGAGAATACTGGCAATTAAAAAAACACTTGGCCTGACCCTGTAATTCACTTCCTATGCAGTGGCCAAATCTATCAGTCACCATTCCTGTTTCCCCATCTGTGAGGTATGGCTATGCAGTAATTATCCTGACATGCCTGGAGTTTTGTATGGCACTAATAAAACCGAGAGGGGGAAGGGGAGGAGGGAAGTAAGTACATTCTCAGGCCCTAAAGGAAATCAAGTCGTGCTTACAGAAACTTGGGCAATGGGCCTAAAGGAAAACCAGGCAGCAGACAGAAAGGAAGTTTGAAAATTCATCACTACACTCCCTTTCCCATTCACTGAAGAGATCTGTGCCAGTTGGGGGAGCTTTCTTCTAATGATAGGATGATAGCATTGGAAGATAATCTCATTCAGCTCCCATTTTGCAAATGAGAAAACCAGTGTGTTTTAAATGACTTTGTGTAAGGTTATGAAAGTAGTAAGCAGCAGACCCCATATTTAAACCCATGTCATCTAATGCCAATTCAGCATTCTTTTCACTACTCCAAGCTTCCTCACAATGATCACAGAATGCAGAACCCTAGGTAGGCTGGCCCAGATGTGAGAAGCACACACTCCCTTCTTTTCCCCAGAACACACAAGTAGAATAGAAAAGGGGAAGGAAGGGAATAAGCACTTATTAAACACCTGCCAGACTAAGTGCTTTAAAAACATTATTTCGGGGCGGCCAGGTAGCACAGTGAGGAAGAGCACCAGCTCCAGTGTTGAGAAGACCTGGAGATCGAATCCCGGGCTCAGACACTTAGCACCCACCCAGAAACACCTGGCCATGTAACCTTGAGCAAGTTACTTAACCCCAATTGCTTAGGGGCAGCCAGGTGGCTCAGCGAGTAAGAGCCCCGGCTCCAGTGTCAGGATGACCTGGATCAAATCCAGGCTCAGATACTCAGCACCACACCCAGAAATAACTGGCCGTGTAACCTTGAGCAAGTTACTTAACCCCGATTGCTTTAATAAATAATAAAAACATTATTTCATTTGATCCACAAAACATTAGGAGGTAATTAGTATTTCCATTTTTCAGTTGAAGAAACTGAGAAAGAGGTCAAGTGATTTGCCCAGGGTCATACAGCAAATAAATGTTGAAGGTCAGATTTGAACTCAAAGTCTTCTGGACTCCTAAACCAGCACTATCTCAATAGCCAAAGATAAGTAGGAAACTCCTGCCTACTCCTTCTGCTAGTGGAGGATAGCCATAGGGAAAAAGCGTCCCTCTTTGACTGACTCTTGTCCACTCTGTCACACCCAATACCATCACCCCTTACCTCCTCCCACCCATCCTCAGCCTAGGCACGGAGGCAGACACATCCAAAAGTCTGGAGTAGCCATACACCCAGGGACTTACACCCCTCTGCATGCCCAGGAGCAGCGGTATCAGCAGCAAATACCTGCCTTTTAAGAATTTTTCATTCATAAGTTGTCTTTAAACATATGAAGAGAAATCACATGGAAGAGAACTTAGATGTACTTAGCAAAATTTCAAATGGCAGAAATGGGAACAAATAGGTGGAAGCTACAGGGAAACTAATTTTGGCTTAATATAAAGATTAACTTCCTAAGAATTAGAGCTGTTCAACAATGGATTGTCTGTCTAGGGAGGGAATGAGTTTCGAATCATAGAAGAACTTTAAACAGAGACTGGGGTAACCATTCAAGGACGTTGTCAAGTGGAATCATCCATCAGGCAGGGAGTTGGCCCAGATGAACTCCGAGGACTCTTCTGTCTCTAGGATATGAAGACTCATTCAGGAGCCTAACAAAAACAGGGGTATCTTCCCAGATCTCAATAAGTTATTATTTTTTAATCAATTACAGAGTTAGCTTCTCTACCTTTGTAATCAATTCATGGATATTTCATTTAAAAAAGCAATAAAACAAGAGGTGTAATATCACTTAATGAGAAGAATTAAGAAGTTGTATTATTCTTTAGTTGTTTCTAGTCATGTCCAAATCTTCATGACTCCTTTTGGGGTTTTCACGGAAAACATACTGGAGTAGTTTTTTCATTTCCTTCTCCAGCTCATTTCACAGATAAGGAAACTGAGGCAAATATGGTTAGGTGACTCACCCAGAGTCACACTGCTAGTAAGTATCTGAAGCTGGATTTAAAGTCAGGTCTTCCTGACTCCAGGCCCAGTACTCTATCCTAGCTGTCTCCTTTAAAGTTGAATGGACAGCTGGCTCTAAAAGCCATTCAGAGTAACTTTGAGCAATGCTCAGGTTATAAAAGCAAGGCCAGGGACAAAGGAAATGCAGGAGCTGATATCTGGGAATTTTGGATAGCCAGAACAATCAGGATTTGTGTATATTTGGGTTATGTCTCATTCTACACGATCTGGATAGTCAGGTTTCCACCGTAGCTTTCCTTTTTCTCACTTTCTCTCCTTGAGTATCAGAAGAAATTACTGTCCAATAATGGCCAGCCTGTGTATTGATTGACTCAACACTTTTTAATGCTGTTTTTAAAGTGGTATTATTGCTGTGATTTCCTACCTTGTGAGAAAGTAAATATACATACAACAGAACTGGTACAGCTCAAAGTAAAAAATGCTAAAGAAAATTTGAAGTTATATGGAAAATGAAGGGACAAATCTTTCTTTTTATAAGACCCTGGGACATGGGAGGTGGAAACATAGTCATGAGGATTGACGTTGTTTTTGCTTTATTTTTCCTCAGGTTTCTTTTTTCTGCATATTCTTTCACAACATTACTAATATGGAAACATGTTTTGCTTGACCACACACATATACTCTTTATCAAATTGCTTGGCTTCTCAGTGATAAGGCGGGGGGGAAGGTGGAACTCAAAATCATAAAAAAAAATGAAGGTTAAAAATTGTTTTTACATGTAATCAGGAAAAAATATTCTAATTCAAAAATAAAAAATAACAAAATGAAGTAAAGAGCCAGAAAACATACACAATGACTACAATAACAAAGCAAAACTGAATACTGTAATATAATGACCAACCTTGATCCCAAAGAGGTCTGAGAATTCATCTTCTTCCTCCCTTTTTCACAAAGGTGGGAAACTATAGGTGTGAAACACTACATATGTCAGAACTGATCATGTTTCATTAAGTTTTGTTGAAATTTTTTTTCTTCTTTGTAATTAGAGAGCCTTTGGAAAGGGGATGGGGGGATGGGGTAAATAAATATTGGGAAATGTGGGTGATAAACAAGACATAAAAATGTTAAAAGAAAAAAAGATATTCCTTATTCACACAAGGACTAATAAACAAAACTTTATTTTCCTTTGATACAAAAATTAAATAGCAAAGTTTCTTTTGTACAGTGATAAATTAGAAATTTACAGTACATACATTAATGCAGATATGCTTTTGTACATCCTAAAAACATCAGTGTCCACTGTCTTTGAAGTTCAGAAATTCATTCAGGACATGTGTAATAGACTATCATCCTGGTACCTCTATGTCCAACATCTCAGAACCTTCACAGGTTGGCCTCCAGTTGGCTGGTAGTAGGGTGGGAAGAGGGGATACAAGAGATGGCTGCCTGGCTATTGGCTGCAGTGCCATTTACAGTAGGACTAGTCACATTTCAGCTGCTCTCTCTTCTAAGTGCAGTCAATACTCACAACACCTTCCTTCAAAGGAGCTCTAGGGCCTTCAGTAATGACACTCCTGGAACCTCACTCACAATACCCCTGCGAGGTAGGTGGGAGCCAGACAATACCTACAGGTAGAGACTCTGGCACCAAGTGGTTTAAGTGACTGACCTAATCTTAGGTGCATTAACTGAGTCAATCATTCTTTCACTCAACAAATATGAAATGAGAAAGCACCTTCCATATTTATAGGACTCCAGTGACAGATGCTGAGGAAGACATGGCCTCAGCCTTCATAGACTTTACAATCAAGCAGTACAATGTCAACAACGGAGCTGGGAGGAAAACATTTCTGAAACAAAGTCCACCTGAAAACAAAAATGGACATCAGCCCTTCATTGACCAGAAACTCTCTTCTTTAAAGTAGAGAAGGGACAGATAAACCCAGCAATGAAAAAACCAAAAGCACTAGTCTACTTAAATGCCACATTGAATGATGACGGTGATTCTGAACACTGTTGAAGACCAAGGAGAAATTCAGGCATAATGGAAATGAATGAATTCAAGCCAAGCCTCTCTACTCAGGGCCTACCTTGAATCAACACTGCAGACTCTGCCAATTTATAAAGGAAAAAGAAAAAAAGAGAAGCTTAAATGGGGCCCAAGTCACTGCCATCAGGGCCAGTTAGCCTTAGCAAAAGAAAGCATTACAGCAGGACCTTTGTTACAACACCACTCTCAAGGGCCTACTTCACGCTGTGTAAATTATGTTACCCAAGTGGCTGGCAGGAAGTAGAATAACCAGATTGGCTGAGAAAATATTCTAGTGAAATCAAATAAATGCCACTGCTTTAAAAAATGGGCAGTATATTCACTCCCTGGTCAAGCATAGGGTTCTCTTAGCAGCTGTAAAGAGTCTCTATCTTGGGTCTAAGGAGGAGAAAGCAAAGGCCCTTTTCCAGGCAAGATACAAACTCAAGTTAGGAGCTGGGGCCCAAACACAAGAAAGAAAAGAATAAGGAATTTGCCAAGGAACAATAAAACATGAGTATTTAAATCAAAAGCCCTCTCTAACATGCCTGCTATAGCACAGAATAATAATAATAATGAGATTTACATATGGCTTTAAAGTTTACAAAGCACTTTATATGCATCATATATCATTTGAAACTCAGAAGAAGGTAATAAAGGTATTATTATTTTTTCCATTTTGCAGATGAGAACACTGAGGCTCCAATAGATTGTGACTTAATTGAAGCCAAACAACTAGTGACCAAAGTAGGATGTGACCTCAGGTTTTCCTGACTCCAACTTCAGCACTCTCTCTACAGTTCCACATAGCATGCATGCAGTATACAGAGGTTTGTTAGACTTTTCTTGGTTCACCCCTCAGTCTTCCAGCTCTGGACTTCATGGCTCCTCTACCCTATAGGGAAGTACTACAGTTGCCATTTTTACAAGCAGCCAAAGGTTGTTCCACAGTGGTGAAATTTTTTCATACTTTGGCAGTGGCTGCTATGAGAGATAATTATAGGCTCACAAGATGTAAAGCTGGAAGAGTTCTCAGTGATCATCTCAATGGGGTCCACTAAAACCTACATCAGGATCCCTACAGGCCAGAATATTGACTTAGAAAAACACGTATTAAAGAGGGCTGCACGTTTGGCACTTCTGATCTAGTCTATCTCCCCCATTTCACAGACGTGGGAACTGAGGCCTAGAGAAGGGAAGAAGGGGTAGGGCTGGAGGACTTGGTGTGGTTCTGTTCATAGTAACAGTTCTAGGATCTGAATGCCAAGAATACTAAATAGAGTATTAGACTTGGAGTCTGGAAAACTTAGGTTAAAATACTGCTTTAGATACTTTTACCTGATTTTAGGCAAGTAACTTAACCTGTATGTGCCTCAGTTCCCATATCCATAAAATGAAAGAATTGGACTCAATGGCTTTTAAGGTTCCCTTTCAAATCAAAATCTAGATCTCCAGTGTATGGGAGAATCAGTGGTAAGATGTCAGAAAAAAAGGCAACTCATGGAAATGAAGCTTTTTCCCCTTTGTCCAGTTCCAGGATACCTGAGCAAGCTGCTAACCCAGCAGCAGTCCAAGAGGGCAGAAAATGGGTCAGCATTAGAGGAAAAGGATGTGAATCAAGTTCAGACAAACCACCTTGCTTGCCCAGACTCCATAGTAACTCAATTCTATTCTGCCTTGAAATTCATCCTGGCCTGAGGAGGGGGAGGGGTGGAGGAAGGGAGGGAAGAAGTTCAGCAGAGATTCAAGAATAGCCTGGTTTAATGGTTTAGTAGATTCCCATCTGAAAGTGGATGGAGAAGCTTTGGTTTTTATAGCTAAATTCTCCAGCTGCCAAAGAGTCTTCCCAGAAGTGACAGATGACAACTTCTCCCAAGTTCCAAAGAAAGAAAAGCAGTCTTGGCTCTTTGCCAGGCAAGATACTGCCCCAGCATTAACCAAGATAAGCCACAGTGAATTCCAATACAGAGGAAAAGAAATGGAATTGTCTGCCTGTGGAATTACCTTCCCCCTCAGACCTGTACTCACAAAGCACTTTGTTTGCAATTGTATGATGCATTTAGCATGTAATACTGTATATTAAAGCCATCTGGATTTGTCTTCTCCCCCCAGCAGAGGCCAGGGGCCATGCCTTATCCCAACTTTCTATCTTCCCTGTAGATGCTTAATTTAATTGAAAAGGAGGGTAAAAGATACCTGGCCTTCCTGAAACCAGCAAAGATGGATCGCAGATTTGCAAAGGAAAGCTGTTTGCATAATGGTCCATAAGGTTTCCCTGCGGAGTTGCTGCTGCTTCCCCCACTTCCCCCATGCCCAGGCTCGTACATTAGGGAGTGATGAAAGAAAGAAAGGAAAGAAGGAAAGAAGGAAGGAAGGAAGGAAGGAAGGAAGGAAGGAAGGAAGGAAGGAAGGAAGGAAGGAAGGAAGGAAGGAAGGAAGGAAGGAAGGAAGGAAGGAAGAAAGAAGTCGTTCAGGGAGGTGAGAGTGCGTGGCAAGATTGGAAGGCCCCACTCGCCTTACTGGACTAAAAGTTTATAGAACACATGGACAGGCTTTCAGGGAGGCTCCGCTAAACTTTGCAAAATGGAAAAGCAGTTCAACAGACCCAAACGAGGCTAGTATTAAGCTGTCCTGTGGTGATGGCATCCCTGGCAGTAGGATAAAAACGAATGTGTATACCTTTATGTCAACAGGGTTCTTTCCATGGTAGGTATTCTTTGGGTTCAAATGTCAAATGGAATAGAAGTGCTTCAAAGCAGATATAGACTGTCTGAGGCTCTGGCTGCAAGAAATAGCCAATTTACAGATTGTAGAAACACAGATGCAAATATCATTCTACCAAATCCCTCTGCCTACAGTGAGGGTTCTTAACCTGGAGTCTGTATACTTAAGAAAAATATATTTTAGTAACTATATTGCAATATAATTTGTTGCAATATGCTAACATTGCAATATAAACTGTTTCCTTGGTAATCTTATGTCTTTTCCATTTAGCATTTAAAATCATTATTCTGAGAAGGGGTCCATAGGCTTCCCCAAACCTCTTCCAGAGGGTTTCCGCAAAATAGATTAAGAGCACCAGCTCTCAGTCTTAAATACATCACTCATTTGAAAGACAGCAGGAGAGAAACTTGGCACAGTGATCTATGCAGAGTTTCAACTAGCTAGCAGAGGTGACCGCTACTGATTATACGCATTTTTACCTTAGAAGGCAAGGGACTTGATGATCAGTGTGGTATGTCAGCACCTAGCAAATGACCAACACTCCATCACGTGAAAGCTGGTCTCCTGACTTTCCCACTCAAGTATTCTCTCCTACTGGATTAGACTGCTCAAGTCACAAGATCACTGAAATGTTAGGATTAAAAGAGTTATAAAATCCAGAACTGTTAACAGCCAGGCATTCATATTAAGCCTCAGTTAAGTCATTTTCCCTCCTGAGTGGTTCTTCCTCCTTTCCCTGGGCCAGATTTGATGCACAACTCCCTAGGCACTGGAGTAGAGCGTGAGTAAGGGCAGATTCTGCCCCTGTGCAAGCAAATGGCCCTGGACATTTATGGGAACTGTCTCTGTACAGAACAGGGAGTTCAAGGTTAACATTCTGCATGCAATACAATCTCTGATTTAAGCTAAACTGATTCACACCAGCCTTTCCAAGCATCCTTTCTCAAACTCCTAGAGACCTGACTGACCATGCCACCATAACAATGTTCAATACCTGATAGAAACAAGCAATAAAAGGAGTAGATTATCACCAAAATCTGGCCACTTATTTGTCATTCTGAGACTCTGGATACATTTCTATACAAAGCAGACGGGCCAGGGCTTTCCTACTTAACGAATACAGTTTGTTTAAAAAAAAAAAGTTGAATGAACCTATGATATGCCATTGCTAAGTAGGGGCTGAATCAAAGGCTGGTTATGAACTGGATGGAAAGGAACAAAAGTATGCCCAGTAATGGGAAACATTGCATACATATGCTGCAGACTAGAAGCCTAAAGAAGGTCTTAGGCAGGTTAATGCTTGAGACAACTACATTTTCAAAAGAACTGCTATTTTCCAGAAGCTGCTGAAGTGTTCTCCTTCAACGTGAAGCAAGTTTTCAAACAGTCCAAAGCATGGGGCCAGTCAACAATGAGGCAATTAAGACCTGTGAGTTCTCAGCCCTCAGCAGGTTTATATGGTTTACACTATGTCCCCTGTTAACCAAACAAGGTCCTTGTTGGAAGTCAGGAGATTCATTAAGCACCATATAAATACTGCAGGCCATGCTGCCTCTGAGGGAGCCAGCAAGAGTCATCGCCAATTACTAGGAAACAATTGTGCACCAAGGAGTTGAATTTGCTTGCCTTAGATCCCTTTACAGAAGGGAAAATGTCTCCATTGTTGAATGGAGGAGACCAGACTCTCTGATAACATTCTTACATTTAAAAAAAAATGTGCTATCATTCTGAGAATGCAAGCTGACCATAGTTTAAAGTCAGGCAGGGGACTATGTCATGGTCGGAGAATGTGCTTTTAATTGTAATTGACACACACAAATTACACAGTTAATCTGTGTGAGCACAAAGTTGCCAAGAAACTTAACATTTTAGTCCTTCCAGACTGGCGTCTGCAGAGATGCAATCACACAAAGTGAAATATATTAAGCCTTAATTGCTCAATGCAATGGGTCTCTGGGGTGTGTAAGGTAAGTAGACTTGGTAAATCTCATTTTTCTCTGAATTAAGTGATTGTCAGAAAGTGAATCACCCTTAATTCCCCATTCGCCCACCCCCTTGGTCATGCTATAATTTTTTTAGAATTAGCATAAAGATATGCATTTGAGTCATTAATGTAAAATGCGAGGTGGAGAAAGAGTAGAAGACTAACATCCTGGAATAGGAGATACTGAAATAAGGTTTTTTCTTTTTGTTTTTTTTTTAACCTGCAAGAAAAATCCCCTGGACCTCCATGTGCTTTTACACTTTGCCCAACAATCCCATTTCCTGACAAAGACAATAAAATATTTTTACATCACCATTAGGCATATGATTGGCACAGCTCTGAGGAGCAAACTGGGCACCATGGAAAATGTTTAAGTTATGCTGTATATACTTTTGAGAAAACCAAATTAGGAAACCCTTGTAACACTTCTCTGAACTCAACATTTCCAGTGTTTATTGTTTGGGTTACTATTTGAAAGACCCAGTTAGTATTCCAAATCTTAAAGGGTTTGAAAAAGTGAATCTTTCTCCCTGCAAGTTACAAAATATAACTGATAACTGCTGAGCATGCAAGGGGCAGCAACTTTGCCCCTAAAGCTGCAGGGTCTGTGTACAATGTCAGGACTGCAACCTGCTAAAGTGACCAGAGGTTTGATTTTTCACAGCTTTGAAAGCCTCTATTGGCCTTTCTATTTGGGAGAACGCCACTGCTGGCAGTAGAAATGCTATTTTGGTTATGTGTTTGGGGCTGTTTGTTGTTGTTGCTTTAACACTTGTTCAGTACTCATACATACAAGCCTGGTTCAAATGGAGTTATTGCATAAAAGTGGAGGGGCCCACATTTCTACCAAAATGCAAGTATTTCCCCCTTGGGGGCTTGCAAGTTAGCTGTGTTTATACTACAGTTTCATTTCCTTTCCCGGGCTTTACCCAACCATCTCCCCTCTTCTCTCGTTTTACCTTCCCTGAGTTCACCAGTCTATTGGAGCATTTCTGCCACGTGTGGAGTGTCTTCGCAGACCAGATCCACATGCCAGAAGTGATTCCCACCAACAAAGACATAAAGATTTTCAGCATTTCAACTGCCATGTTAGAATCATCTGCTGAATAAAGGAAAAGCGTCCAATTGGAGATCTCATAGAAATAGCAAGCAATCACACACGTGGCAGGCACTGTATATAATACTGAGAAGACACCAATTTTGACCATCAACCTTTCTAGCTTGTCGGTTTTTGTCCCATCTTTTTGGAGATTGGATCGGATTTTGAATAAGGCCACCAAACCAGCAGCGATGAATAATGTTCCAATCACCAAGTAAGTGAAGAGTGGGGCAACTACAAACCCTGTGAGTGCATCCAAGTTCTGGTTCCCAACATAGCACAAGCCTGTAAGTTCATCAGCATCTACCAGTCTCATGATCAAGATGACAATGGTTTTCACTGCTGGGATCGCCCAGGCTGCAATGTGGAAATAAGAGCTGTGCATTTCAATGGCCTCATGGCCCCATTTAAGACCTGCTGCCAAGAACCAAGTGAGGGTCAGAATAACCCACCAGATGGAGCTGGCCATCCCAAAGAAGTACATCAGTAAGAAAATTATAGCACATCCTGTGTTCTTAAGACCTTCTTGGATGAGAACTGGTTCTGCTGCCTCTTCAAAATCGCAGGATATCCTTTCCCTGCCCACGGTCAGCCTCACAATATAAGCAATGCTATAAATATTGTAGCACATACTGAGAAAGATGATGGGACGCTCAGGGTAAGAAAACCTGGATGAATCAATCAGGAAGGTCAGCACTGTGAAGGCAGTTGATATGAAGCACAAGCTGGCCCACATAGCCATCCAGATGTCAGTGAACTCCTTGGCTGACCTGCTGTATAAGCCAGCATCATAGCCACACTTTAGGACACAGTTCAGGCTTCTTTTCACCCAAATGTACTGATCTGAATGCGTGCCCATGGTATGACATTCTTCCCCAGGCTGAACGGGTGTCTTATGGGGTAGGGGAACTTCTTCATCACCTGGTCCTTCCATGCACATATGGTTATGATCATTCTGTGGGGGGAACTTGCTGCAGTTGAGGCTGTCAGGCCAGGCAAACCCAAACTCCTTCAGAACAGGTTCACACCTCCTTTTGACTGAAAGACACATACCTCCACATGGGCCAATTGGGATGTTGATCTTCTCTGTGCACATTGGCACATACACAGAACAAAGGAAGAACTAGATGAGTAATGAAATAGAAGAAAACAATTATATTTGGCTTGACCTATGCACCAGTGAGCAGAATTCAGACAATGTATGTGCACGTTTTTAAAATGGTCCATATTTGTATTTTGTTTTTATCCTCTAAGGTAGAATAATAGAGCAGAACCTTAGAAGGAACCTTAGAAATGGCCTGGTTCAAGCCCTTCATTATACAGATGAGGAAGTTGAGTCCCCAGAGGTAGGTGATTTGCCCTGGCACAGGTAAAACTTGATTCCAAATTCAGGTTCCTCCCCACACCATGCCACTTCCCCAAATAGCACAAAAATAACGCATTCTCCCAAATGATGTGTCATCCCTAGTTTAGCTTATGCACTTCTTTGCAGTAGAAAAAGGCAACACAGGTTAGTGAGTAGACTCTGGACTTGGAATTAGTAGACCTAGAGTTTGATCCTTGGGTCCTGGCTTAGCTACTTACTAACCTGTACAAACATGAGCAAATCATTTACCTTTGGTGAGCCCCAGTTTCCTCCTCTGAGAAACAGGGATATTTGCACTATCTAGCTCAGAAGGTTGTGGCAAAGATTAAATTGGATAAAGATACAGAAACCATCCACATAAACCCACAGAATCTGGGAGTTGAAAACTGATCTTAGAAATCAGTTTAGTCTAATCCCATTTCTACAGATGAGGAAACTGAGACTAGAGAGGCAAACTGATTGACCAATCAATGGCAGAGCCAGGGCTCAAATGCAGCTCTCCTGACTCCAAGTCTAGTGCTCCACTACTGCTTTATAAACATAAGATATTATTGTTATTATTCTAGTAGAACAAAAGAAATCGGGGGAACATGATTACACAATCCATTTTAGAGCAATATATAAGTAAAAGCCACTCTAACTCATCTTTGACTCACATTTGAAAGAATCAATGATAATCTATTTTTCTGTAGAACTTTATGGTTTTAAAACCACTATTCTCATGACTACCCTTCAAGGGAGGCCATGCAAGATTTATTAATCCCATTTTATAAATTAAGAAACTGAAGCTCAGAGTTTAGCAGACTTGTCCAGGGTTACATAGAGCTGGGCTTGAAGCCCAGTTAGCCCAATTCCAAGCCCATCACTCTTGCAACCATACCCTTTCTATCCTGCCACATACCAGTCACTTAAAGCTTGTTAGTGATTGATATACGCCTCTAAATTATGTTGACCATTATTGGAAAGAGATATTTAACTTTCTACCACATCATTATTTCCCTCAAAGTAAAATGAAATGATCTTCTTTGTGCCCTCACACTTCCCAATCTTCATATCCTTCTCTGCCTAGATCATTAGCAATGAAATAGACATTCTGATATAAGCCTCAAATCATTATGCAGTTGAGACTTTTCTGGACCCATGTACAAGACTGTTTTAGTCACAGGAACTCTTTCATAAATGAGTATTTTTAAAACCCCATCCAAAAGCCCCTCAAAACTTTGCTGTCACCATTAGAAGAGTATAGTCCCTGCCCTCACCTCATCCAGCCCTGATAAACAGTCTCCATGACTCCTTTACAGATGTTGTCTATGAAGGCTACAGTTACAAGTGACTGTTTTCCAATATGAACAGAGCGTCAGTCCTGTCCTTCAAACCACTTGGCCGCTTCCCCAGCATACATGTAATTAAAAATACATATCCCTGTGGAAGCGTTTTCCTCCAGCAAAATCACCACTGAGGTCAGGCTATGTGTTGTTTCCAAAATAAGTGCTGGAGGATCACTTTTTAAGCCGGTATAAATTGTCTTTTAAGCCAACTCCAGAGTTCTGAATTTCCCAAATGCAGAAACCCTGCTCTGTAGTAGACAACTCAACAGGGAAAGGGACCCACCCAAATATCTCTTTAAATGTAAATCTTGGCTTAAATTCATTTTTTAAATTACTTCTGTAAAAAAAAAAAAAACTATGCACGTAGTCCATAGAGGTTCTCTTTGGTTTGATCAGGGGTTCTTATCCTGGGGTCCATGGACTCATGGGGCTCAGGGCTAGATTTTAACTTGAATGGGAGAAAAATGTACATCTCTATGTCTATGTTTCTTTTTTAAGCCTACATATATAAAAACATTATTCTGAGAAAGGGTCCATAGGCTTCACTAGACTGCCAAAGGCAGCCATGGCACACAAAAGAGTTAAGAACTTCTGCTCTATGGAAGTGAACTCAGTAAAGAGATATTAGCTTCTGGCTACCTTATCTGTAGATGTTACACTCCAGAGGCTAGAGATTTCTGGAGTTTTCAGTCTGGACACCTATAATTAGGATCACAGGATCTGGAGTTCAGAGGGAGTTTTGCAGTCTACCCCACACCTCTGACAAATGAGAAGACAAAGAAGGTAAGTAATTTGCCATTCCTATCTAGGGGAGTGATCTCCTAACCAGTAAGTGCCTGAGCTGGAATTCGAAACCAGATGATCTGATTCCCAACATAGTGTTCTTATATATTAAGTAAATTTGAGCATATAACCTGACCACTTCACCACTTCCATCTTTTCACAAGTGGCTTCCTTCTCCTTTAACTAAATCCTTCCTGAGGCTGAGGAAGGTCTAGACATCGCCAGTCCCTGCAATGTGGGAAACTGAGTATAACAGGATTTGTATCTCGAAGCAACCTGGTAAATGTCCACTCCTGCGGTTAGTTTCGAAGAAAAGAGAATTAAAATAAACGGGTTGACGATTTATTTAACCGACTTAGATGAATTGTAAGGAGTTTCTATTTTACATATAAAATAGAAACGGGGAAGGGGGGAAAAGAGGGAGGGAGGAATCCACTAACCCTTATGGGTTAAGCTGCAGCAGCTGGCTAGGGTGGCAGGCACTCTCTTGCACCAATCCACCAAACGGTGACCCCCTAATCTCTGGCTGAGATAACAGTCTCCAGTCCTTCCCTCACTCTGCTTCTCCGGGATTAGGGGCTTGGCCAGACGGGGTGAGAAGAGGAGAAAAACGTTAGGGCGGGGTGCAAGAGTGGGTTCTTTAACAGGCCAGATGACTTACACAATATTTGGCTTTCAGTCTCTGAGAAGGGGGAGTAAAGGGGGAGTCACTTTTCATCCAGACTTTTACCCTTCCCTTCAGGCTGCAGAGGTAGAGGCTCGATCTGGCGAGACATCGGAAGTGGGAACGTTTGAGACCTAACCTCTGTTCTGTGCCAAAAGGGTTGGAGGGGAGATGAGGGGAGAGGGTTTTAGGGCACGAGTGGGGACGGGGAGGGGATCGGAAGGATCAGTGCCCACCTGTAGCTGGCTGGAGCAGCCGTACTGGATGAGCGGGGTAAAGGTAGTGAGCTGCAGTTCGGCGTCGGTCTGCAGCTCGTGCCCCACCAAGTTGGGCATCTTGGTCACGTTGTACCCCAGGTTCTGGCACATCGAGATCCGAATGGGATCGCAGCGCCTCTCCTCTTCGTCCCCAAAAGACCGCGCCTGCCCCAGCAGCAGCAACATCAGCAGCAGCAGTGGCAGTGGAGGCGAGAGGCTGAAGCAGACACCGCCGGACGCCCTCGGGACCCTCAGTCCCAGGACCGGCCGAGCCATGGCCAGGGCCAGGGGGAGGGGGAGGAGGCGGCGGCGGCGGCTCCTGCCGCTGGTCCAGATACCCCCAGTTTGCAAGTAGAGCCGGCAGGCGAGGGAGGGGAGGCAGCCCCACTCCGGGGTGACTGGAGCAAGAGAGCTGAAGCAAGTAGTGGGAGGGGGGAGAGAGAGAGAGAGCAGCAGGAGCTGGAGGACAGTGGCCACCTCCACGGGCAGCTGCAAGCGGCTGTGCAGGGTATCAAATGCCCCAGCCCCCGGCGGAGGGGGGGACTCCCGGGGTCATGGCTGCAAGCCGCAGCCACCCCGGCTCCGGGCTCTTGGGTTCTCGTGCTCCACTCCGCGTCTAACTTCGCTGGACTGCTCCTCACAGCACTGCGCCGCCCCTACCCCCGACCAAGCTCCACACGGCTCTCCCAGCCCCGAGCCCTCGGCCAGGCGCTGTTTTCGCGAGGCGGTGGCTGGGACTTGACGGACTGCAGGCTACTCCAATAGGAGGGCTCCGCCGACCTGGGAAAGGAGGGGTCTGCGGGGAGGAGGGAGTGCTAGACAGAGAAAGGGGAGGAGCGACTGGGGTGTTAGGCGAAGGGTCAGTCCCCGCCATCCCCTCCCTCCCACCCTCTCCCTAGCGCTCCGCCTCCCTACACTTTCCTCCCACCCGGAGCGCGGGGCTCTACAGGGACCAGGAGGGGATGGAGCGGAGTCGCTCCGTCCCCGCCGGCCCCTCCCCCTCCAGTCCCAGATATTCACTTCTCTCCCAGGTGAAAAGTGCTTGGGTCTCTTCTCTCCACCTCCTTCGCTTCTTCTTCCAGCTGTCAACTCTAACGCACTGACTCCACTCCCTCATCACTCCCACCTCTCCCCCCCTCCCAAAAGAAAAAAAAAAATAAACCCCTTGACTGGATAGTCTTGAGACACTTCTTAGTTCCTGAGAAATTGCCTCCCCAGAGCCTCTGCAGCTTGGAATCCGCTCCCCACAACTGACGGCCTAAGCCGGGGTGGGGTGGAGGGGGGGTAAGGGAGGGATTCGGGGAATTGGGGGGATGGGGAAAGAGAGAAAGAAGCAAGACTGGGGAAGCAGGACCCGCCGAACATCTTGCTCTCTGGTTTCCTAAATATATGAAATGAAATTCCACATGGGGACCCAAAAGGAAATGAGACCGGGACGCTCTGTGCTTCTCTGCCCGCCGCCCTTCCTGTCTAGGGGACGTGATTTCTAAATAAGGCTGGGGGAGGGAGAGGGGATGCTTGACCTGTGCAAAGAGGGCGATGTTCCCATCTAGGAGGAAGGGAAAAAGTATTAAATCCCAGCTTCCAGTTCTCCATCTCCCAGTCTTTGGGCCCCAAACGTAATAGTTGAGTCTCCTTTCTTTCTCATTGTTCCCTTCAAGTTAATAATAAGGATAATAATGACAATAACTCACCTTTATATAGCGTTTGGGGCTTTACAAAGTGTTTTGTTTATTACACTATAAAGCAGCTAGGTGTAATGAAAAGCGTGCTTTATCTGCTGTCAGGAGATCTGACATGGAATGCTGCGATGGCTTTGACACCAGCAGCATGATCCTGGGTGCAAAGCTTAAACCTCTAGGAGCCTCAGTTTACCTTGGGGTAAATATTTGTACTTGGTACCTCACAGGGTTATTGTGGGCGGGCTTTATAAACCCTAAAGTGCTATGTAAATATGTATGTTGTACTTCATTTGTAAAAGTCAAGTCAAATAGGGCCTAGTAAGAGCTGAAAACATTGCTAAAGAGAAGCAAAAACAGCTCCCTGACGGCATAATTCTAAACAATGCAGTCCATCACTGGACCCACACTTGAAACTTCTTCAGCTTGGTGGGATCTGTCAGGGCTTGTATTTTGCTGGCAAAACATTTGTCATCACAGTCACCTCCACACCACCATGAGGCATCAGAGGAGGACTGTAGTGAAGAAGATATCCATGTGAAAAACTTACACATTCTAATGAGGGAGACCACATGCAAATGATTATCTTTTAACTACTAAATGGAGTTCGGAGCAAAAACTCCTCCCATAGCCTCCTTTTTGGAGAAGTGGCAAAATTCCAGCCACCTCTTCATTTGCCCCTTGCTCAGCTTGGTTTCTGCTCCAACCTCCCTCCTATGAGTCTGTCTGTCCTCTCTTCCCTCCCCCCTTAGGCTAATTGTCTTCCCTCTCTAGGTGGTAGAGTACCCTGGGGCCTGGAATCAGAGAAAACAACTTGCTGAGTTTGAATGTGACCCAGATACTTACTAGCTGTATAACCCTGGGCAATTCACTTAACCCTGTTTGCCTGAGTTTCTTCATCTGTAAAATAAGATATAGAAGGACATGACAAACCACTCCAATATCTTTCCCAAGAAAGGGGTCTCAAAGAGTCAGACACTGGACTAAACAACAAACTTTAGATTGTAAACTTCTTGATGGCAAGGACTGTTTTTATTTTTCTAATTTGTATCCCTAGCCCTTAGCACAGTGATTGGTCATAGTAAGTGCCTAATAAATGTTTATCATATTGGTATTGGTATCATTTAGTCAATCCCACTTCATTTTACACAGGAGAAATCTGAGGCCCACAGTACTAAAATAACTTGCCCAGGGTCACCTAGATGGTTAGGACTACAACAAAGTAATCTAAAGCATAAATGTTAACTTGAGATATATGGGGTCATGCTGACATGTGTACATTCAGAAACATCTCCTTTCCTAATGTGGGACTATTTGTGCCCTTCCTATGGTAGAATCTTCTGGAGTTCTTTTTGGTTTGATCTGCCACAGTGAGACACACTATGTTGGCCCCAACATTGTGATGTCATTTTGGTCCTCTTACAAAGGACAACAACATGGGGTTATAGACTTGAGGCTAGGAGAAATCTCAGAGGTCAAACAGGTTAAACTCATTTTATAGAGGAGGAAACTCTTATAATAAGCACTTATTGTCTGTGATGCTTTGGCATTTGGTATATTTTTATTGTTAGTATGTTTTTGGATGTCTTCTTCACTACAGTCCTTCTCTGATGCCTCATAGTGGTGTGGAGGTGACCCTCTGATGACAAAGACCTTGTCAACAAAATATAGGCCCTGACAGATCCTACTAAACTGAAGGAGCTTCAAGTGGGTTCTGATGATGACCTATATTATCTGTAGTCCCAGGAGCAGTTCCAATAAGTAGAAGAGGAATGCACAAGTTAATGAAAGAGTCAAACTCACTCATGAAGATCATCAAAGTCATGGAGGAGTTGCAATCAGTATCAGTGGAGGGAGTAGCCACACTAAGGAAATCACAGTTCCTTGAAATATGAAAGAATATCTTCTCTAAGCAACAAAGTTGTAAACTACTTAAAGACAAAAATCAAAGTTTATGCTTTTTGGTTTTCCCCAATGCTAGACACATAAATATTTGGATATTTTTTAAACACCAAAAAGAAAAAAATAAAATTTTTTTGTGAAGAAAAACCTGTTTGTTCTTTTGTTTTATGTGTGGTATTAGGCAAGTCATTTCACTGTATGTATGTCTCTGGGTTTCAGTTTGTCCATCTATAAAATGAGAGGGCTAGTCTATAATATCTCTAAGGTCCTTTCCAACTCTAACAGTATATGATCTTGTATTTATCTTTCAGTATTTGAAGGGCTTTCATATGGAAGGTGGATTGATCTTCTGCTTAGTGCCAGAATGCAAAACTAGGAGAAATGAATGAACATTGAAAAAAAAGGAAATTTAAGGTTGATGTTAGGAAAACAATTGTAATCATTAGAGCCATCCAAAAATGGGATAGGCAGCTTTGGGAGGTGGTGGGCTCCCCTTATGGGGGAGTTTGAGCAGAGATTGGATAAATATTTTTTTGCTACATTATAGAGAGTTGGTTTTTTTCCAGATATAGGTCAGACTAGATAGCCTCCAAGTTACCCTTCAACTGTGAAATTCTATGACCTTGTGATCTGGGATCTTGTGACTGATTCTTACTCAAGTAGTCAGGAAGTTTCGGGAAATAAGGAGATGATTGTAAGCTCAAGCAAGGTTTGAAAATTGCATGCCCTGTCCACTGGAAGGAAGTTTTGGGCATGGCACATGTTATTTACTATACAATACATATACCTGAGAGTGATGAACATAGGACTGTCTTGGCACACATTTAGGTATTTTTTTTTTATGTAGACCTGTGATTTCATCAGTGGAAGGAGTTTACTGTGTGAGAACTTCCTAAACTGTTGAAGGTAGCAATTCACCTATGATGATACAGCTAGTAGGTGTCAGAAGCAAGATCTGAACCCAAATCTTTCTGACTCTAAGACTATATACACTATCTACTGGGCTACATGGCATGCATATTTACACAGTTGTATTTTAAAAGTGACCCTTGGAGTAGGCAGAGTGAAGATGGCAGAGTAAAGTCAGAAATTTACTTGAACTCTTACAAATTCCCCTCCAAACAACTCTAAAATAAGGGCTCAAATAAATTTCTGAAGCAGCAAAACCAACAAAAGGTTGGGATAAAACAACTTTCCAGCCCAAGACAACTTAAGAGGTTGACAAGAAAGGCTTATCTCAAGATGATGGCCAGGCCTGGAGTAGAGTGAAGTACAAGCTGAGTCCCAGCAAGTCAGCAGCAGGCCTTGGAAGTGACTGTAGCAGCTTTAGAAGCTCTTAGGTCACAGACTGTAAGGGGGTTGTCCAATTGGTCAGAAGGAGATTACAGGGGACCCTTTGCTGGCACAAGGGGCAGGGATCTGTTGCATTGCCCAAACACAGACTCAGATCTCAGTCCCAGGGCAAAGAGGAGCACTAGAGCTTGTAGCAAATGGGAAGTTGGGGCCCGGTCACAGTTCCAGTACCGAAAAAAGTGCTAGTGGTAGATCACAGAACAGAACACAAGCTAAGAGAATAGTAAACAAACTTCTCCTTAGAGGATAACCAAAAAGAAGAACCAAAAATTTATAGACTCCAAAAACGAACTCTGGAAACATTAGCAGAAAAAAAGCCTAAAACTTGGCACAAGGCCTCCTCTACCCTGAGAGCAGAGACTAACTTTAAAATAAAGTTAAAAGTCAAGAAATAGCCTGGGAAATGAGAAAACAAAAAAAGAACATGACTATGGAAAGTTTCTATGATGCCAGAGAAGATCAAGACACGAACTCAACAGAAGATGAAGAAATCAAAATATCTACATGCAAAGCCTCAAAGAAAAATGTGAAATAGACACAAGTTCCTCCCCCCAAAAAAAGAATTCTTGAAAGAACTCAAAAAGGATTTTTAAAACCAAATAAAAGGGGGCGGCCAGGTGGCTAAGCGAGTAAGAGCACCGGCTCCAGTGTTGGGACGACCTGGAGATGGAATCCCGGGCTCAGACACTCAGCACCACACCCAGAAATAACTGGCCGTGTAACCTTGAGCAGGTTACTTAACCCCGATTGCTTTAAAAAAAAAAAAGAAGAGGAGGAAGAATGGGGGGAGGGTGGAATGAGAGTGATTCAAGAAAATTATTATTTGAGAATCAACAGCTTGGTGAAAGAGGCTCAAAAGAATGCTGAAGAAAATGACCCCTTAAAAAACAGAATTACCAAATGGTAAAGGCACAAAAACCCATTGATGAAAAAAACTCTTTAAAAAACAGAATGACCAAATGGAAAAAAAGACATACAAAAGTTCACTAAAGAAAATAATTCCTTAAAAATTAGAATTGGCCAAGTGAAAGTCAATGACTCCATGAGACATGAAGAAAAAATAAAATAAAGTCAAAATAATGAAAAAATTGAAGAAAATGGGAAATATGTCACTGGAAAAACAACTGACATAGAAAATAGATCAAGGAGAGATAACTTAAGAATTATCAGACTACCTGAAAGCCATGAACAAAAATAAAATTGCTAGACATCACATTTCAAGAACTTATCAAGAAGAGAGCCGCTTTCTGGACGTGTTCTGCTTCGCTCTCCCTCTTAGTTCGCTCCTTGAAGCGGTCGGTCGGTGTGGTGCGTTCGACTCCCTAGATCCAGTGCTCGGCCTCTGCGTTTGTGCGGCTCGTCGCTGGCGCTGACCATGGAGCGGCTGACCGTGAAAGCCTAAGAGGATTCGGCGCGGGAGATCCGCTGCTTCACCATAGAGCCACTCGAAGGCCCCGGGCCGCTGCGAGAGGCTGCTCCGCCGCGTGGCCGAAGTGTTCCCGGCGCTGCGGCCAACCGGCTTCCAGGCGTACTACCGAGATGAAGATGGGGACAGGATCACCTTCTCCAGCGATGATGAGCTCATGGCAATGCGCTACATTAAAGAAGACCTCTTCCGGATTTACATTAAAGAGAAGAAGGAATGTAAGCGGGAACATCGGGAGCATCGTCCCCCCTGTGCCCAGGAGTTTCCCCCCAACATGGTGCATCCCAACATCTGTGACGGCTGCAATGGGCCAGTGGTGGGTAGTCGATTCAAGTGTACCGTCTGCCCTGACTACGACCTCTGCAGTACCTGTGAGGGCAAAGGTCTTCACAAAGAGCATAACATGATTGTCTTTCAGAATCCCTTCAACATCCACCTGCCTGAGTGGATTTCTCGCCGACGCTGGTTCCAGAAGATGAGACATGGGCATTTCCCTCCCTTTGGGTGGATGCTAGGCTTCCACCTGGGGGTGGAATTCCAGGGGATTCGTTGGTCCTCACTGCATGAACATTCCACCCGCAGAACCCAGCGGGACTCCTCCCAATCCAGGAGCAGAACAAGATGCTTCAGCTAGTACCAGTTCACAGCAGGATCCCAATGTCACCTTCCTGCATAATGTAGGTGAAAGTGTGGCGGCTGCCCTTAGCCCTCTGGGTATTAATGTTGACATTGATGTAGAGCATGGTGGAAAAAGAAGCAAGGTGACTCCATCCTTCTCTCAGCCCAACAGTGGTAGCCCTCAGCCAAGCAGCTCCTCATCCAGCCAGAGCCAAGAAAACCCCCCGAGTGCTGAAATGGAAATGGCGGCCCTCTCTGAGCAAATGGAGAAGGTGATTGTGGAGTCTTCCATGCAGGTGGATGAGAACCCAATGTCCCAAGAACAGACAGAGACTGGTTCAGGAGGAAATGATGACTGGACTCACTTGTCTTCAAAAGAAGTGGATCCTTCCACAGTTGAACTTCAGTCCCTACAAATGCCAGAAACAGATGGTTCAAATTCCATGGACCATTCTCAAGAGGGGCCCACAGGGCTCAGAGAAGCTGCCTTATACCCACATCTTCCACCAGAAGCAGATTCGTGTTTGATCAAATCCCTCTCCCAGATGCTGTCCATGGGCTTCTCTGATGAGGGTGGCTGGCTCACCAGACTCTTGCAGACCAAGAACTACGACATCAGGGCTGCTCTCGATGCCATCCAGTATTCCAAGCACCCGCCTCATCCATAAGGGATTCCTGCTCTGAGAACTCCCTCTCACCTGGCATTTCTGTCCCGTACCGGCACTGACCTGTTTTCATCTCAACTTCTCTGGAAATTAAGCTCATCTTTGTGAAAGTTCTTAGTTCTATGTTCAGTTCATGTTGGAAACCATATCAGTTCACTTTTTGCTTGGGCCATTGTGAGCACCAGCATACCTTTGACCATTATGCTATTGTTTCAAGGGGGAAGGCAGGAAACAAAGCATGGGGTACCAGCTCATCTCAGGCATCCCTTCACCACTTTGAAGGAACAGTTTGTAATGAAGAGGGAGGACGGGAAAGCAAAGCTAAGGGCAGGCTTTCCTAGTGCTTTGTTTTCCACGTTCCCTTAGCTCTGGTGTAAGAGAACTCATGGTCATGTCAGTTGTCTAATTTTAAGTGGTGTTAACTTTTCACCTTTGTGACCGTTTCTGCAGTTAAACTAATGAAAAACTAATGTTGCTTTCTTTTGATGGAAAAAATTGCCATATCCAGTGCCATTCGTTCAATAAACATTTATTCAGCAAAAAAAAAAAAAAGAACTTATCAAGAAAAACTGCCCTGATATCCTAGAACCAAAAGGTAAAATAGAAATTGAAACAATCCTCTGATACCTTCCTGAAAGAGACCCCAAAATGAACTTTTTCAGGAATGTTATAGCCAAATTACATAGCTCACAGGTGCAATAGTAATGTAATTTGATCCCTTTGTATTGGCAAAGGTAACAGGTACAGCACTTAGTAATTAATCAAGCCTATGTTAAAGAAACAGAAGGTATGAACTTCTATTGCTGACCTAACAGGTAAAGGCTGAAAAGGGAGGAGCAATGCTGTATATAAGGAAAAGCCCCAGAGAGGGAGAGTGAGATCTTCTTGGAACAGGCTTCATGGAGGCAGTAGCTGCTGCAGAAGGGGAGGCTGAAGAGGAAAACCCCTCCCCCCAAATCCCCCAGGCTGGAGAGAATGATTTTGATTTTGAAAACCTGGATGAGGTGATTTTGATTCTGGGAACCAGCTGAAACTTCTGCTGAGTCTGAGGGCCAGCTGGAGCTGCTGAGGATTTCTGAGGGCCAGCAGGAGTTGCCAAAGACTGAGGAAGCATGACTGTGATGCTGGTGCTTTTTATGAACCTGTTTGTAGCTTTGTTAAGCCTTGTCTTCCCAGGAACAGAGGCTGTGAAGGATCTGAGATGGAGTGGACACGTTAAGCTCCAATGTGGAGCAGTAACTGCACAGAGAGCTGGACAAGGATCTGGTAGCTGTCTGCCTTTGAACCCAGATGACAGTTTGGTGAATCCAGTTTGGGATCTGGAACCATGGAAGGTCCCAGGGAATCTGGAGGGAATCTGATAAACCACCTGAGTCAAGCTGAAAGAAGACTTTACTTGGATACTGTGTACTGACTGAGAAATTGTAAATTTACTAGTGACCTAGGAGTAGAGGGTCTGTGTATTTTCTAATGATTGAATAGTGAATAATGAAGGATGATTGATTCACTAAATGATTGTATTTAGTAATTGATGACTGAATAATTTGTATAACTTTGGCTATTGTACTTTGGGATTGAATTAAGGATTTTGTGAATGCTTTAGTTATTAAATGATTGTTCTTTGTTCAAAACTTTGTGACCACTGTAGTGGAAACTATGTGGCCATTTTCTGTGATAAGTTGTTGTGAATGCTATATTTTGATTTTCTGTGATAAGTTGTAATATTGTTAATGCTGTACTTTGATTTACTGTGAATGTTTTGCTTTGATTTGTTATGGAATAGAGTGTTCACTATACTGTGTAATCAGAACCTTAAAAACTGTTCACAGTAGCATTCTTCTGGAAAGCTGCTCATTCATGGCATTATACCAGGTCAAGTAGAAAATATTGCAAGCAGACAGAAACAGTTCAAATATCATGGAGCCATAGCCAGGATCACACAAGATTTGGCAAAATGCATGTTAAAGAATCAGAGAACTTAGAATGTGAAATTCTTTTGTGTGTGTGTGCTTTTTGGAGGGGCAATTGGTGTTAAGTGACTTGCCCAAAGTCACATGGCTAGTTTTTTTTGTGTTGTGTCTGAGGCCAGATTTGAACTCAGGTCCTCCTGACTCCAGGGCTGGTGCTCTATTCACTGTACCACCTAGCCACCCTGAATGTGATATTCTAAAAGGCAAAAGAACTACAACCAAGAATAACCTACCCAGAAAAACTGAATATAATCCTTTAGGGGGGAAATGGATATATAATGAAATAAAGAAATTTCAAACATTCCTGATGAAAAGACCAGAACTGGACAAAATATTTGATTTTCAAATATAAGACTCAAAAGAAGCATAAAAACGTAAACGTGGAAGAGAAATCATAATGGATTCAATAAAGTTAAACTGTTTACGTTTCTAAATGGGAAGATGATACTTGTAATTCCTGAGAACTTTATCATTATTAGCACCGTTAGGGGAGTATACATAGGCAGAGGGGATGAGTCTAAGTTGACTGGGATGGGTTGATTTAAAAAAAATGAAATAAAATTGAGTGAGAGAAAACAATGCACTGGAAAAAGAGGGAAGGGAGAGGTAGGGAAAATTATCTCACATTAAAGAGGCATGTAAGGAAGAGCTTTTACAGTGGTGGAGAAGATGGAGGGGGCAATACTTAAACCTAACTTTCATTGGGGTTGGCTCAAAGAGGGAATAACATACACAATCTGTTGGGTATAGAAACCTATCATCCTACAGAGAAGTAGGAGGGGAAAGGAATAAGAAAAGAATGTGGTGGCTGATAGAAGGGAAGACAGATTAAGGAAGCCAGTGATCAGAAGCAAAATAGACTTTTGAAAAGGGACAGGTTTAAAGAGAAAGAGAGAAAGGATATATATGGGTGAAGTGGGGAGGGGGAGGAATAGAATGAAGGGAAATATACATCTAGTAATCATGACTCTGAATGTAAGTGGGAGAAGCCCACCCATAAAACAGAAGCAAATGGATTAAAAACCAGAATCCAACAATATGTTGTTTACAAGAAACACACCTGAAGTACAGTAAAAATAAGGGGGAGGAGCAGAATCTTATTTTGCTTCAGCTGAAGTTAAAAAAAGCAAGTATAATAATCATGATCTCAGACAAAGCAAAAATAGATCTAATTAAAAGACATAAGCAGGGAAACTACATTAAGGCAAAAGGTACCATAGACCAAGTAATATCAATACCAAACATATATGTACCAAAAAATATAGCAACCAAAATCTGAAAGGAAAAATTAAATGAGTTACAAGAGGAAATAGATAACAAAATTATACTATTGGAGGACCTAAACTCTTCCCTCTCAGAACTAGACAAATCTGACCAAAAATTAAACATAAAAGGAATTAAGGAGATTAATAGAATTTTAGAAAAGTTAGATATGATAGACATCTGGAGAAAATTGAATGGGTATAGAAAGGAATATACTGTTTTCTTAGTGGTAGATGGCACCTTCACAAAAATTGACCACGTATTAGGGCATGAAAACCTCACAACCAAATGTAGAAAAGCAGAAATATTAAATGTATCCTTTTCAGATCATAATGCAATAAAAATTACATTCAATAAAGGGCCATGAAGACAGATTAAAAATTAATTGGAAACTAAATAATCTAATCCTAAAGAATGAGTGGATCAAATAACAAATCATAAAAAAATAAATAATTTTATTAAAGAGAATGACAACGAGACAACATACCAAAAGTTATGGGATGAAGCCAAACCAGTATTTAGGGGAAATTGTGTATCTTTAAATGCTTACATCAATAAAAGAGAAGATCAATGAAACTAGAAAAAGAACAAATTTAAAATCCCCAATTAAATACCAAATTTTAAATCCTGAAAATCAAATTGAAAGTAATAAAATTGTAAGTAAGTAAACTAAGTAAAAAAAAAAAAAGTAAGAAAGTAATAACATTGAAAGCAAGAAAATCATTGAACTAATTAAAAGAAAAACCTAGGAGCTTGTTTTATGGAAAAAATAATAAAATGGATAAACCATTAGTTAATTTGATTTAGAAAGAAAGAAGAAAACCAAATTATTGTCAAAAAAAAAGAGTGAATTCACCACCAATAAAGAAGAAATTAAAATAATTATTAGGAGCTATTTTGCTCCATTATATTTCAATAAATCTAACAATATAAATGTAGTGGATGAATATTTGCAAAGATACAAACTGCCCAGAATAACAAAAGAGGAAACAGAATACTTCAATAAGCCTATCTTAGAAAAAGAAATTGAATAAGTCATAAATCAGTTCCCCAAGAAAAAATTCCCTGGACCAGATGGATTCACAAATAAATTCTACCAAACATTTAAACAAAAAAACAATTCTAATTATATATAAAGTACTCAGAAAAATAGGCAAAGAAATAATCATGCCAAATTCTTTTTACAGCACAAATATGGTGTTGATATCTAAATCAAGAAAAGCAAAAACAGAAAAAAGAAAACTATAGACCAATTTCCTTAATGAATATTGATGCAAAATTTTTAAATAAAATGCTTGCATTTTAATCCAATATTACAGTGACCAGATGGGATTTATACCAGTAATGCAGGGCTGGTTCAATATTAGAAAAAGTATCAGTATAATTGATCATATCAAAACCAAAAACAATAAAAATCATATGATTATTTCAATAAGTACAGGAAAAACTTTTGACAAAATACAATACTCATTCCTACTAAAAACCCTAGAAAACATAGGAATAAATGTAGATTTCCTTAAAATGATAATTAGTATCTAACCAAAACTAGCAACAAGCATTATCTGTAATAGGAACTGGCTAGAAGCCTTCCCAATAAGATCAGGGATGAAGCAAGGATGTCCATTATCACCCAATATCAAATCAAAGGAATTAGAATAGTCAAAGAGGAAACAAAATTATCACTCTTTACAGATGGCATAATGATATACTTTGAGAATCCTAGAGAATCAACTAAAAAGTTAGTTGAAATAATTAACAACTTTAGCAAAATTGCAGGATATAAAATAAACCCACAAAATCATTAGCATTTCTACATATTACCAGCAAAATCCTGCAGAAAGAGACAGAAAAAGAAATATTTAATAATAACAATAATAAATATTTATTCATCTATTTAAAATAACTACAGACAATAAAAAATATTGGGGAGGCTACCAGCCAAGACAAACCCAGGAACTGTATGAACACAATTACAAAGTACTTTTTATACGAAGTCAGATCTGAACAAATCGAAAAATAATTGCTCATGATAGTCCAATCTCATATAATAAAAATGGCAATTCTATGTAAATTAACTTATTTATTCAGTGCCATAGTAATCAAACTACCAAAAATTATTTTATGGAGCTATAAAAAAAATAACAAAATTCATCTAAAAAAACAAAAGGTCAAAAATATCAAGGGAATCAATGGGGGAAAAATGTGAAAGAAGGTGGTTTAAGCTGTACTAGAGCTCAAACTGTATTACAAAGTGGTAATCATCAAAACAATCCGGTACTGGCTAAGAAATAGAATGTGTATCAGTGAAATAGATTAGATACACCAGACACAACAGTAAATGACCATAGTAATTGAGTGTTTGATAAACACAATGATCCAAGCTTTGGGGACAAAACTCACTATTTGACAAAAATTGCTGGGAAAACTGGAAAGCAGTTTGGCAGAAAGTAGGTGTAGACCAACATTACACTGATAAGATAAGGTCAAAAGGAGTACATGATTTAGACATAAAGCAAATTAGGACAGCATGGAATATTTTACTTATCAGATATGTGGATAAGGAAAGAATTTATGACCAAACAAGAGATTGAGAAGATTATCAGGTGTAAAATGAATAATTGTAATTACACTAAATTAAAAAGTTTTCCACAAACAAAACCAAGTCAGCCATGATGAGAAGAAAGCAGGAAACTAAGGAAATATTTTTACAGCAAATTTTTCTGATAAAGGCCTCATTTCTCAAATACATAGAAAATTGAGTCAAATTTATACGAATGCAAGTCATTCCCCAATTGATAAATGGTCAAAGGATACCAACAGGTAGTTTTTAGAGGAAGAAATCAAAGCTATCTATAGCCATAAGAAAAAAAAATTGTCTAAGTCACGATTAATTAGAGAAATACAATTTAAAGCAATTCTAAAGAGTTACCTCACACCTATCAATTGGCTAATATGACAGAAAAGGAAAATGACAAATGCTGGAGGGAATGTGGAAAAACTAGAACACTAATATTCTATTGGTGGAGTTGTGAACTAATCCAATCACTCTGGAGAGCAATTTGGAACTATGCCAAAAGGGCTATAAAACTGCATATACCCTTTGACCCAGCAATAGTACTACTAGGTCTGTATCCCAAAGAGATTAAAGGAAAAGGAAAAGGATCTATACGTACAAAAATGTTTATAGCAGCTTTTTTTGTGATGGAAAAGAACTGGGAATTGAGGGGATGCCCATCAATGGGGGAATGACTGAATAAGTTGTGGTATATAAGATTGTGATGGAATACTATTGTTCTATAAGAAATGACAAGCAGAATGCTTTCAGAAAAACCTGGAAAGACATATATGAACTGGTACAAAGTGAAGTGAGCAGAACCAGGAGAACTGTGTTCATAGTAACAGCAATTTTATAAGATGTTAACTGTGAATATTTCAGCAATACAAAGATCCAAGACAATTCCAAAGGACCTTTGGTGAAAAATGCTATCCTCCTCCAGAGAAAGAACTGATGTAGTCTGAATGCTGACCAAAGTATACTTTTTTTTAACTTTATTTTTCTTGGGGTCATTTTGGTCTGTATTTTCTTATGAAACATGGCTAGTGTGGAGATATATTTCGCATGATTGCACATATGTATTCTACAGCAAATTGCTTGCCTTCTCAGGGAGGGGGAGAGAGAATTTGAAACTCAAATTTTTTTTAATGTTAAAAATTGTTTTTACATGTAATTGAGAAAATTAAAATAACAATAAAAAATGTGCCTCAATAAATCCCCAGTGTATTGTGTTTCTAAGCAGTTAGCTCTATCTGTGTTTTTTACACCTTGGTCCTGATTCTGTTTAAGGTAGGAAGGGGTAGAGGTTTCTGTTAGAGAGCTAATAATTTTGCAGTTGGTAAAGAATTAAGAGGCCCTTCATAAATTTTTGACTTGCATAATTTAAATTAAGGAGACTTCATGGAATCTGTGTTGCCAAGGCAATCTGCATTTTAGCTCTCCTTTATACACCCAAAAGGAACTACTGTAGTCTGCTTGCAACTGAGGAGGAAGGAACAGAATAGGGAGGTGAAAGCTTACTCATCCTGAGTAGTTTCTTCTTGGAATGGGTTTGTCTTGGGCAGGAGAGGGGGAAGTAGCCAAAACCACTTCCCAAGGCATTGTTTGAAGGGCTGCCCTATTGTCCTTTGGTTGGACTGGTTGGAAGACAATCCAGTAGACTGACCTGCAGGATGTCATTTAAAAAAATACTAAACCACATTTGTGATGTCATCAGGATGGGGAACTCCCAACAAGAAACTTGTACTAATGTGGATCCTCTTTTACTAGAGTTTTCCAGGGTTTTGAGGTTAAGTGACTTGACCAGGGTTACATAGTATTTGTCAGAGGTCAAAGTTGAACCTTGATATTTTTTTTTTTTTGTAAGCAATTGGGGTTAAGTAACTTGCTCAAGTTTACATGGCCAGGTGTTTCTGGGTGGGCGCTAAGTGTCTGAGCTCGGATTCGATCCCCAGGTCATCCTTACTCGCTGTGCTACCTGGCTGCCTCGAACCTTGATATTCTTGAGCCAAGGCTAGCTCTCAATCCCCTCTACTAAGCTACCTCCCAAGATCAGTGCAATAGATGTCAGAGAGCTACATTTAGCTTATACTAGTCACTAAGCATTTATTAAGCACCTACTTTATGCCAGGCACTTGGTTAAGAACTGAAGGTACAAAGAAAGACAAAACAAAGTCCTCAATCTCAGGGAGATTGTTGTTTGTCCTTCATTCTCGAAAAGGACCATGGCATCAGGAAGGAGATATCATCACTTGCAAGTGAATTAGATTTAAGTGAGGCAGGGCTGTGCAAAGTGACCAGCCTCTCTCTCTCTTTCAGAGCCATCTAGGTCCAACAGCAAGATATAAATCAGAACAACTGGAGATGGCCCCAGATGCAGTGCCAGACCTTGGCCTTTTTAAGCTAAGGTCTTTCCCAGATCTCAGTTTGACTGAGGCAACACCCATTCAGTGATTAGGCTAGGCAAAAATGAGACAAAAAGATGGCCTCTTTTACCTAGTCAAAAATATAAAATAAATCTGTAGGGCAAGACCCTCAGTGTTTATAGCCAAAATGAAAACAATTGCTACTTACACTCAATCTAAGCCATCAGAATTCAAACAATGACCAAGAAGGCTTGGGCTAGGATCTATTGTTGGTCAATCAATGAGAGGCTGAGTGATTTGAGTTTAGTGCATGGTCCATAAAAAAGAAATCTAGCCCTTAAACCTCAAGATATATTGCTAGGCTTTTGTGATCAACATGTATATTCCTTTCGGTAGAGTACCCCCAGGTAAGGGTATGATTCCCTTTGTGGACAGAGGGTGAGTATGGAAGGAGGAAAGGAAGAAAGAAGGAGCTGCACTGTCCAGTTGGAAACAGTCAATTCAGTCCCCAGTAGGGCAACTACTACTACTCACAGGTTGTTGGTTGTTGTTTGTATTTCATTCTCAGACACAACCATGATATGAAGAAAGACATGTCATGATTTGCAGGGAGTTCACAGTCTAAGGAAAGAGATAACTTGCAAACAATATGTACAAATAAGTAATGTAAAGGATACACTGGAAATAATCAACAGAGGGAAAACACTAACATGATGAGGGTCAGGAAAGACATCTCATTAGAAGGAAAGATTCTAGGTGGGACTTAAAAGAAGCAAGGAGATATAGAAGAGAAGGGAAGAGTATTCCAGACATAGGGAACAGCCAATGAAAATGTTGGTAGTCTGGAAATACAGTGTTGTGAGGAGAAACAGCAAGAAAGTCAGTGTCCCTGAGTCACTGGAGCAATGGGGAAATAAGGTATAATAAGACCCCTTAGCTACTTCTCATGTCCTAGGAACATTCCACTTAGGATTCAGAAGACCTGGACTGAAGTCTAGATCTGATATTGCTAGGTATCCTTGAATAGGTTCTTCAAACTCCAAGACTTAGTTTCCACATCTGTAGTATGGAAACATTATTAGCCATATCACACACACACACACAAGCACAATCTCATTGGAGCCTCACAACAATCATTTGAGGTAAGAGCTATTATTATTACTATTTTGTGAATGAGGAGACTGAGGCTAGGAGGGGTTGGTGGCTTGCCTGCCCCGGGTCACACTGCTAGAAAATGTTTGAATGACATTCCCACACAGATTTTCCTAGACCTAGTCTAGAGTCACCAATCAAGGATGCCTCTCACTTAACCTCTGTGGGCCTCAGGCTCTTCCTTTATAAAATGAAAACTCTAAGGACTGAGGTCTCTAAGGTCAGAAATGTATTGCATTGCACTTTTCATGCCTTATCTCACCCAATAGATTGTAAATTCTTTGAGGGCAGCCCTGGCATGGTTAATGAGTATCTATATGGAGAATAGGGGCCCCCAAGTAAAGTCTGTCTAGCATTCAAACCTTTTCCAGGAAGGCCATTAGGAGCTGATTTCCTCTCTGCCAAAGTCAATTAGAACTAACAAAAAAATGTCCACCACAATATTCATTGGTTGGTCACAAGCAAAAGGCAACATAGATGCAGTGTGGGGCTTCGAGGGAGAGGAGGTTAGATAAAAAGACATTCTTTCTTGGTACGAAACCTCTCAGGTGGAAACCAAGAATCCAGGAGCAGTAGGCTTGGGTACTGGCCTGGTATTCTCTGAACATGTATCATCTCTTGTTGGGGAAGGAGTGTGGATGCTGGCTAATTATCACCTACCGGTATCCCAAATAAAGGTTGAGGGCAGAGGCAGAGAAGTTATCAGGTGGATCTGGTATCCATGATTATGTCAGGGTTCCCTACAATTCCTCCCTGATAGAATTTCTGCCCTAGAAAGGCACAGCGAACAGGTAGCATTTTAACACTTCTAGACTTGGCAGCAGTCATCCAAGAAATTGGAAAGGGCCAAAGACGGGATGGATTAAGTTGCAGCCAGAACTAAGTGGTAGAGCAGATAGCCCCACTGTATTGGGATCCTAAAGCTCTGAATTCAAATCCTCAAGTACACCCCTTTGGTAGCTATGTTGATCTCACCTTTGTGGACATCAGTTTCCTTATTTGGACTAAAGTGATATGGAAGGGGCCCTTCTGGCTCTAATATTCTAAGATTCTGTGAAGTTACCAAACAGTTTTTGCTCTCCAGTAAGTAACCAGTCACAATTTTTTGTTTTGTTTTTGTTTTTTAAGCAAAACCCCAGGAGTCACATTTCCTTCTGAATTTGAAAAGGGGACTGAACCTAAGATACCAGAGAGTCCCTAGAATGGACAGGAAGTCCCCGCTTAGCATTTCTCACACTGAAGGAGATTTTGAAAGTTAACCTCTTGAAAGGAAAACACTCGTTTGTCTGTATTTTGCCTAAACCTTTGTTTTTTTCTAAACTTGTCCCAGTAATCTTGTGAGTAGAGCTTTGTTTTGTTTCTTTATGTTTGTTTCCCATTGACTGCACTGTAGTAGGCACTTAATAAATACTTGTTAATTGATTGATGTCTGTCCCAATGATATTCATAGACTATCATAGCACAAAGCAAACACACATCACCCTCCCCATGGAGGAGAAGACAGCACAGAAGAATTGTGCTGTCAATCAATGCAAAGGTCAGGCCACGGACACCTGGTGGCTGTGACCAGTGTCCCAGGCACAGGCCAGATCTTTACCTTGTGAGTCCTAATGATGGCCCTTTGGAGCTACAATAAACTTGACCCTCAAAGGGGAATTTAGGATCTTAACAGGACTTTCACTTTGCGTGTGAGTGGGCTGGGATACTATTAGCAAGTAGTGTTAATTTTTCAATGTGACATTTTCTGTTCTAATAAATTCCTGCAACAGTAACTAAATTAAGTGTTGCCTTTGGCTTGGGGAGAAGAGGGAGATAGGTTGGGGGTCGAGAGTCTGGGTTAAAATCCATAACCAACAGTCCAAGGAAAACTCTTTTTCATCAAATGGAAAATCCTCTCATTTGCAGCTCTTTGCTACACAATTAGGTGCTTAAGTAGCCACCCCCCAGGGCCTACTTCTTAATTCCTGTGAGACAATTCAACTAATCCATATTCAGCAGATTCAAAGCCAAGTTTTAGCTCCCACCACCCAGGAGGAAAGTAGTCCCTTGAATTCCCGTTAGAATATTTTAATTTCAAAATGACACCACCTCCCCCTCTCTTCCTCCCCCCCCACCCCCAGAAGAGCTGCCCTTGGCCTGATTAGAAAATACTCATTGGAAATAACATGCAAGAAACAAACAAGTTTGGTTAGGAAAAATTCTTTGGGATGAAAACCCTACAGGGATTGGGAATGTCATCCTATCAAAACAAAGTCTTGGGACAGGGACATGGGCTCATACCAGCATTCCCAGTTGGAAGGGGGTGCTTAGTATGGACTTACACAACAAAACAATACAGGCAGGGAAAAGGTCAGCATGGCTGCCTCATCCAGTCATGGAGCACCCTCATTCAAGTTGCTCAGACTCAGGGTTTTCCTGGTAAAGATACTGGAATGTTTTGTTGTTGTTGGGTTTGTTTGTTGTTGTTTTTTTCTTTTTCCAGCTCATTTTACAGCTGAAGAAATTGAGGCAAACAGGGTTAAGTGACTTACCCAAGGTCTCACAGCTAGTAAGAGTCTGAAGCCAAATTTGAATTCAGGTCTTCCTGACTCCAGACCCAGTACTCTATCTACTCAGCCACCTAGGTGCTCTTACATTCTAGGGAAACCAGTTAATGTCTACCCATTATGCCCTTAATTATTATGATCCATTGAATCGGGATTTCTTATTTCTCTGCAGTAGAGGGTAATGGCTGTAAGAGGCAAGAAGAATCATGCAATTCTAGAATACCTGATTTGGAAGGGCACTCAAATGTCATTTTGTCCAACCTGTACCTGAACAGGAATCAATCCTATAATATCTCTGACAAGAAGTCATTCCTCATCTTCTTATATTAGACCCGGTTTGAATCCAGGCTCATCTGCCTGCTCTTTAAGTGTCCAGACCATATGCATTGTAGTTATTCTATACTGTAGTTTTGTTTTTTCCTAATCTTGGAACTTTTCTCAGTGCCCATGGGCCTCCTCAATCAAAAATAGCCCCACCAGTCCGTCTACTTTGGAACCTACCACTTTAATTGCTATGAAGATTTTCCTGTTATACTGAGCCAAAATCTACCCTTCTGCAACTTTGACCCTCCATTCCAAGTTGTACTCTCCAGGGTCAAGTAAAACAAAATTAATCCCTCTTCCACAAGACATGCCTTCCTTAAAATACTTGAAGGCAGTCATAAAGTTCCCCCTATTCTTTCTCTTCTCCTGGTTAAGGGATAAGAATTTTAAAGTTTCTTTCATCAATTGACACAGTTCATTTTTATGATTTTATCCATAAGGCAAAGATATAGCTAATTGAATAAAAATTATTTTATTTCAAAGTAAAATTATAATATCCACTTGTAATTACATTTCAAAGTACCTTTTCACAGATAGAAATTATGGTAAAATTATTTTTTTTTATTTTTGCATTAATTAATGCATAGAGTCCTTTAGCATTAAAATTCTCTATTTCCTCTGACCAATCCGGAAATAAAATTGTCTCTCTAGTCCTTGTTAAATGACTCTGGTCATTCTTTTCTTTCTTTTTTTTTTTTTTTTTGTTTTTTGGAGGGGGGAGGGCAGGGCAATTGGGGTTAAGTGACTTGCCCAAGGTCACACAGCTAGTAAGTATTTTAAGTGTCTGAGACCTGATTTGAATTCAGGTCCTCCTGACTCCAGGGCTGGTGCTCTATTCACTGCACCACCTAGCCACCCCTGGTCATTCTTCTCTTGATGGGTTCAAGTGTGTCAAATTTCTTTCTTAAGTCTGGAATCCAGAGCTAACAACTACAGATGTGGTCAAACAGATCCTTTGACTTGAACAGATCAAAATACAATAGGAATCACTGACATCTTCTTTGCTCTGGGCACTATAATTTTATTAATGTAACCTATACAAGTCAACACTTTTTTGACCACCACATCACACCACTGTGATGTTGCAGTTGGCCAAGCTCCCTACCTCCAACTCCACCCTCCCCTCAGTATTTTAACTTGAGTGGCTTGCCCTTCTTTTCACTTCTGGTACTTAAGTAGTTGACTTTTTCAATTCAAGGGCAGGGCTTACATTTATCTCTATTAAATTTGATCTGGAGAAACTCCCTCCCTGAGACTCTACTCTCCTAACTGGTGACTCTACATGGCACCATGCTACATTTCACTCACAACTCAACTCACTCTCTTGAAGTCTTCTCCTCCTTATCAGACACCTTACTCCTCTTTCCAGGTCCCCTTTCATTCATGACTTAATTTCCCCATGAGAATGGAAGTTCCTTCCTAGAGGGACTGGAACTATCTTGTTTGCTTGTATTTGTGTCTCCAGGGTTTAGAGGTGTGAAACACTTACTAAATGCTCCATTTATTTCTATCACTCTTATTGTTCACCTGCTTTTCTTTCTTTTTTTTAAACATTTAAGTACCTTAATTTATTTTTTAATTTTAATTTTTTCAATATTGTTTTCAGTTGCAAATTCTCTTTCTTCACCCCTCCCCCACCCATTTTGAAGGCAAGAAATATGATAACCATTATATATATATGAAGTCACACAAAACATTTTCACATTAGGCAGGTAGGAGGAGGGAAGAGCAAGAAAAGTAAATAAGGGAAAAAAAATGTGCTTCAATCTGTGCCCAGAATCTATCAGTTCTCTCTCTGGAGGGGAATGGCATTTTTCATCATGAGTCCTTTGGAATTGTTGATCACCTCCCTTTCTAAGAGCTCAAAGATCATCCTTTTAGGCTTCTTAGGAGGAATAAATAGCCTCGCATCTTACAGATCTGTATTTTGGGACAGCCACATTCATCTTTAGAATCAGTACATTTGTCTTTCTCCAGGCCCACACCACTCATCAATCAATCTACAAGGGTTTATGAGGACTCTTGACTATACCAGACATCGTGCTAGCTGTTATGGATGTAAATATGAAAGTGAGACAATTTCAGCCATCAAGGAGCTCCCATTCTATTATGGCCCTCCCCTTCTATTATGGTCCTCCAATTCTATGAAGTTCCTCAAAGATCATTTACAGCCATTCAGCAATCTCATTTGCAAATTATTATAGGACCAGGTCCAAAGTGTTATGGCCCATACTTTGAAATCAAAGTACAGAAAAAATCAAGGACCCATGGCAAGAGTGAAAGAATAGCATAGCTAGAAGACAACCTTATAGTTACTGGATGTACTCTAGTTTCTCAATAGTCTTTCTGAAATGTGGGACTAGAACTGAATTCCAAATGTGCTCTGACCTTTACTCTGACCTTTCTCTGACTGCTATCAATCATCAGTCAACAAGCATTAAGCACCTGCTATGTCCCAGGTACTGTTCTAAGTTCTGGTGATTCAAAGCTATAAATAAAACCATTCCTGCCCTGAAGAAGCTTACCTACTTGAGGGGGCAACAACGTGTCCATGTCTAAGTATGCAAAATTAGCATATAACAAACAAATATAAGATAATGGAAAGGGGGAGGGGGGAGGGATGAGGATTAGAGCTGCAAAGATTAGAAAAGAGCTCCAATGTGGAAGTGGCTCTTTGAGCTGAATTTTGACAGAAACTAAGAATTATAAGAGGAAGAGAGTGAAAAGAGAAGACATTTTAGGCATAGGGAAAAACTTGCTTGTCTTAAAGCAGTCTAAGGTTGCACTGAAAGTCTGGACTCTGAGGTTTAAGAGGGCCTAGGATTTGATGCCATGGTAGTTAAAGAGGCATAGCGAAAGAGGCCTTTTGGCCAAGGATAAACTAGGAGAATAAGGGGGTATGAGGGCCCTGGCCTTCAGCAGCAGAAAAATATTGAGGGATTCACAGTAGAAAGAAAAAGGTCACATAGCTACTGGCAGGAACCTAGACCTCCACAGTAAGAAAGTCTTGGGTTTCCAGGCAGGGGTGATTTTGTGAATTTCCTGCCCTGCCTCAGCTCTGGCAATGAGGGACCAGTAAATGGCCTGGATCGGGACAGAAACTAGATCCAGGGCTAAGTGACTATGGATATCACACCCATTGTATGAGTCAGTGACATTCACAGACTAGCTACTGGTCAAATTTCTAAGTCCAAAAAGGTAATGGTACTTGTCAAACTTTGGAACTGCATGGAATCCAATAGATTAAATATCCACCCACCACACCTGCCTAGACCCTAGACTCTTCATTTTACGAATGAGACTAATTGAGGCCTAGAAGTGACAAGTGAATTGTCTAATGTGGCATGACTGGATAATGATGGAGTCAGGATTCAAATTCATGTCTCCTGATTCTATGCTCAGTCTTCCTTCCAATTCAACTCAATCCTAGTCAACAACTATTTATCTGTGCAAGGTACTATGCTAGGTGCAGGAGATACAAAAACAACATAAAAAAATAGTCCACTATAAAAGCAGTTCATATATCAGCTAAAACCTACTACCTAGTACCCTGTTCATAGTGAATTAATAATAATAATAACAATAGCTGACATTTATATAGTGATTACCATGCACCAGGCATTGTGCTAACTTTATAATTATATCATTTGAGACTCACAATAACCCTGGGAGATAGGTGCTATTATTATCCCCATTTTACAGATGAGGCTAACAGAGGTTAAGTGACTTGGCCAAGGTCATACAGCTAGTGTCTTGAGGCTAGATTTGAATTTAGGTCTTCCAGACCCCAGGCCACCTAGCTACCTAATCAATCAATAAATGCTGCTTGCTGCTTAATTGACAATGTATTACAATAAAGAAGTTTGTTTCCTATACACATACACACACATGCAGATAGAGAGAGAGAGAGAGAGAGAGGAGAAACTCCCTCTAGCAACAAGCTTTAGTAAAAGAAAGTTGTTTTATCTTTCTCCATTGGTTGAGGAGTTGAGTGAAGAAGTTCCCATGGGTCTCATTCCGGTCCAGGGGTCTTCATTCAAGGACTGAAGTTTCTATGTAAGTTAAGAAGGAAGACATCAGGCCTTCTGATGATTGGTTACTATATGTCCAGAAAGGGAAAAGGGGGGATGCTGATCAGGGCAGCAGTTGCAGGCAAAAGGAAGCCAAGGTAACTGTTAGGGATGGTCAGAGATTATAGCATAACTGCTATTTTAACAATGGGTGGAAGTTACAAGGAGGCTGATTTGGGCCCAAATAAGCAATCAGTGATGTCTTAGGAAATACTGAGTTTTCTGTGATGGAAGGACTTCTAGGGGAGATTAAAGGAAGATATGTCAGGATATTATAGAAGGGATGGAATAGAGTTTTAGGTAGAGAGTCAAACTGAATAAAACTCTGAGGTCCTTTACAACACTGACATTGTATAATCCTATTGATAATAAAAACAACAGTAATTCAAATAGCTTAACAATGCTAGATGGACTCTGAAATTTGTTCCAGTTCTCAATCCTATGGTAATAAAGCATTTCCTCAAAACAGCTCAATGAAATAGACAGTCTAAGTATCATTTATCTGCAATTTGCAGCTAGGGAAACTAAGGTTCCATCATTGTACATCAGTGATATCCAACCCAAATAGAAACAGGTCCCTGCAGGTCACATATTGACTTAGGAAATCATAACTTAACATTATGTCATGTTGTATTCTAATTTATTTTGTCAAATATTTTCCAAAGATCTTTTGTTTTGGTTCCTGCTATACTAGGGAGATTTGTGAGCAGTTTTTGCAAGTGTAATATCTCATTACTCTTCTTCATGTATCCAATGGTCCAGTCACACTGTCCTCCTTGAGGCTCCTTACATGAGTATACATCCACTTCCATGCCTTTGTCTTGGCTCTCCAAGCCTAGAATGCACTACCCCCTCCCTTGCCCCTCCACCTTAATTTCTTAGGTTCTTGGGTTGCCTTTCAAGTTCAGTTTAAGTATCATTTCTATGTAAAGCCTTTCTTGATCCCTCCCCCAGCTGCTAGTACCTTCCCCCAATTACCTTGCATTTATTTTGCAGATATTTCTATTTATGTACATTTGCCTCCTCCAATCAAATTGAAGTTCCTTGATGGTAGGGCGTGTTTTATTTTTATCTTTCTGTCTCCAGTGTCTACCACAGGGGATGAATAAAGTAGCTGCTTATTGATTGATTATTTATCGATTCATGTATGAATTAGCTGATAATGGGTGCTCATGGGAAAATTATAACTAGCCAGGTTGCCTCAAATGAGACAATATTTGTAAAAGTGCATACGTAGCTCAGTGCCTTGCATATAATAGGTGTTTAATAAAGTCAGGTCCCTGGTAAAGGCAGATAAATATAGCAGATAGTGTGCTGACCTTATACTCAAAAAGAGCTGGGTTCAAATTCTGCCTGATGCTTGACCAATCATTTAATTTCTATCAGTCTTAGGAAACTCCCTAGGATTATTTCTACTGCATCTTTGGGATCCACTGTTCATGGAGGGTCCTTCTAAACTCCCAGGAGGAAATCACCAGTTCTTTGGTTTTTCTCTCCTGACTTAACATGACTTTTTCTCCAAATGATTCCAAGGAAGTAAAGCATTTTGGAGGAACTTCCCTTCTTGCCTACTTGTAGGATGATTATGAGCAGGAAAGAGTGCAGTCACTATAACTCATTACCAGCCATTCTCAATAACAGGGAACTTGCAGTAAGAGACACTCTTCTGAACAAAGATGTTAAAAGAGTGAGATATAGAATCATCTATGACCAGAAGTGGGCTCATTGACCCTGGTGTATTTTGTCCACATAGCGGACTCACCCAGTAGGGTGAGTAGATGAAATAGGAATGGTGAGTTCATGATCCTGGAATTATTTCATGGATAGGTGTCCACATGGCTTGCTTCCATCCACGAGGCCTCTGTAGTTTACTAGCTATAGATCAGGAAACGTCAATTATTTTTGTACCATGAACAACGCCCCTCCTTTTTGCACTCAGTCTGTTGACCCCTCAGAATGTTTTTAGGTACATAAAATAAAACACTTAGGATTACAAAGGAAATCAAATACATTGAAAAATATTTATAAATACATTTTTTTAAAGTTCATGGTTATATCAGGGTAAGAATCCTGTTGTATGAGATGATGACCCCACAGGTGCCCTGTATTATATAAAGAGCAAGTGGGAAGCTGGGATTAGAACCCAGGTTTCTTCTGGCTCTGGGACCAATGCTCTCTCCAAAGGCTTACTTGCCCCATATGAATATCCACTAAAGGAAGTGAAAATGTTTATCTTGAAGGAAAGAAGACTCCAGATGGGTTTGATAGTTATCTTCAAGTATCTGAAGGGCTATTTTGTGGAAGAGGGATTGGATCTCTTCTATTTGGTCCCAGAAGGGAATAGTAGAAGAAAGGGATGGAAGTTGAAAAGAGGAAAATTTTAAAACAAGCAACTTCTTAACAATGAGAGTTCATTAAAAGTACACTGGACTGCCTTTGGAAGTAATGAGCTCCCTCCCCTTTGAGGTCTTTAAGCAGAGCCTGGGTGGCTATTTGTCAGTTCTGTTATAGAGGGGATTTGGGGTCAGGAAGAGGCTTGGACTAATGGCAATCAGGTCCCTTTCACCTCTAAAGAGCCTGTGCCTCTCTGTCCAAGGAATGAGTCATTTCAGAAGAATTAGTATCCCCTGAGAGGTGACAGGATGTGACAATCTAGATGCCTGATCCGAGTTGGCCCCAGGTGTTACAGCCACTTTCAGCTGATGTTAGCATGATGGTTAATGGCACATTTATGTAGCCCCTGATATCTCCAAGGGCTTTGAAGTTGATTCATTAGTTATCAAATCCTATATCAGGTTTCTGCCCAGGGAATCCAAAGAAGACTCCAGCAGGGAAGCCAAATTTGGTTGCCCAGACATTTTTACGAGATTTACAGTCACCCTTGGGCAAAAAATCTTTGCTTTTTCCTGAAGTTTTCATTGGAGTAGGGATGGGAAGTTTGGGGGTAGGAGCCGGGAAGGGAAGATTCAAGTCTCCCACCAAACACTGAAGTTTTAAAATCTTCAGCACTCAAACTCCAGGTTATTTTCTCAGTGACTCTTGGGAGCACTGGGTCTAATGCCAGCACGGATGTACTATTTTGAAACTGTAAAAGCATTTCTCAGAAAAGTTAGGCAGAGTGCCATTACATGAGTATATTTTGTATCCCTGCCTTGTCACTTTGCCCTTACATTGAAATGCCCCTGTTGACCTCACAAACTTCATCTTTTACAAAGGACATTGTCATACTTGTGCTCTTACCATCCAAGCATGTTGCAAATATCACATTCACACAACATAAGGGATATTTTATTCACATGAGTTTTCTCATTGAAAGATGCTTTTTCATTGAATATTTAAAAAAAATTTTTAAACTGAATTTGGAACCATTTAATTCAATCCATCAAGCATTTTTGAACACCTGCCAAGGCCTAGGCCCAGGTGGGGAACCTATGGCCTTGAGGTCACATGGGGCCTTCTAGGTGCACAGGTCCTTTTATTAAGGGGATTTGTTCTGTGATGTTTGGATTTGGTCAAAGGGCCGCACTTGAGGATCTAGAGGGCTACACATGCCCGTAAGTCTAAGATTCTCCACCCCTGGCCTAGGTACTAGGGGGCACAAAGACAAGGCAAAAAGAAAAAGAAAAACTACAACAAAAAACCCCAACAAACACAACAACCAGCTCCTGCCCTCTAGAAACTTACAATCTATGCAAATTATGGAGTTCCCAAATGCTTTTGGGGGAGGGACCTTGACACTTAGTGGCCGCTTTTAATTATCCTTTGAGTGAGAGAGAAAACGAGGGCCCAGAGAGGCTGCTATTTGTCCAAAGTTATTCAGCAAGTTAATGATGAAAGCATGAATGAAACTTAAAATTCCTGGTAATGGATCCCTGGAGCTGAACCACTGGCAATGGACTCTGTGCAGGACGCCTGGAAGCAACAGAACGACCAGATTTCTATTTGCAGAGTAACTTGTACGGTCTTGGGCAATCTATATAAGCTTTCTGGGATTCATCTGTCAAATGGTCCCTCCCAGTGCTAACAAGGGACCTATCATTTTAATTGGAAAGTTCCCAGTCTAGGATATCTTCAATCTAAGGGGCAACAATACTGGATATGGCTCAGTTTTATTTTGTGACCAATAGGTGGCACTAGAAACAACTGCACTCATTTTACCACCTTTCTTTTATTCATTAGCTCTGGTACGTATACTGTGTGTCCCTCAGCAACATCCTAGGAAGGATGTGGTTGTGAAGGAGGTGTCAAGGAGCCTCTGTATACGCATACAGTTATGTGGGTAACTGTATAGCTGTAGTTATATTTCTCATTTGTTGATAAGCCCATCTCACACTGATTAGATGCGTTTTCACGTAGGGGGAAAAACAGCTTGGTAATAGGGTTGGATTAATTCTTTAAAAATGTTTTTTTTAATAGTGGTCGTTTTTATATCATTTTCATTTCGAAAATATTACCCCCTTCTCTCCTATTCATCTTGCCATACGTTGCAATATTTTTTTTTTCAAGAAGGGAAAAAAGCAGTTTAACAGAACCAATTAACACATCAACTGAGTGTGAAAATGTATGTGATTTTTGACACCTATAGACCCCTGCCCCTGCAAAGAAGGGAGGAAGGTGCACTTTATCAAGGACGAATGAATTTTAAAGGAAAACAGCTATTCTTTAGAGCAAAGGCAGGAAAAAAGACGGCCGGCCCAGACTGCATCCTTTTCCCTCCCAAAATCTCTTGGGAATGTAAATGCTGAAGATGATTGGGAAATATTTGAACAGGCTAAAATGTCAAGGATATCGGCTCAAACACATGCATTTCATTCCACCCTGAAAAAACAGATTTGGACAAGATCCAAAGCTTAGCAAGATTGCTAGGTCCAGGGTCGGGCCCCAAAGTACCAAAAAGGTCGCCAGACCCAGGAGTGACCATTTTCAGGTTTACTTGTTTGGACATTGGGGGGGGGGGGGAGGTGATTTATAGGAAGGGGGAGAGAATATGTTCTTCAGCTTCGGACTCATCGTGAAGCCTCAGGGATCTTGCAGTGGGATCTTCTCATCACTACCCCCCACCCCCACCCCCAGTTCCTTCTCAATGGTACGTGTAGAGCCGCTCGCCTGGTGTCTTGTTTACTGATTGGGGCTGCGGGGCGGGGCGGGAGGGGGTGGCTTGGCTCTATAATTCGTGAGGAAGCGAGGGTAGAGCTGCCTTTGATAGAGTTCCAAAGTGAAAGGTGACGCGTAGATTATACAATGCGGAGAGCAGTCCTGTTCTTGGATTTGGGGAAAACCAAATAGCCTTGCCTGATTAGCCTTCCTATACCTGTCGTCAGCGTATAATACTGTAAACATCTCCCCTCCCGTGTTTTAGGCTTTCTAAGCAAAACAAACCTCTCCTGGGCAAAATTCCTCTTGGCATGGCATCCTTCTTCACCATGCACCCTGCGAATGATTTTTGCCATCCTTATAGTCTGGTAATATGGGATAACTGTTAGGGAAATAGCATTTACTTCAAAAGATGTAGGCAAAAGGATTCAATTGGCTAGTGTGCTAGGGAGATCGTGGGAGGGGGAGAAAGGTTACATTAGCTATGGCTCTTGCCCTCAAGGACCTTAAAGTCAAGTAAGGGATGAAAAACCAAAATATCAAAATGAAAAACAGTGGCACCAGATCAAGCACTTCCCATAATGCACATTGCAGAAAGAGCATTAAACTAGGGGCCCTGGAATCACGTATGGGGAAGGAAGCTTGGAAGCCATTTTATCCAATTCCATTTTACAGATGAGTAAACTGAACCTCGGAGAAGTTAAGTGAATTGCCCAAAGTCACAAAGGTTGTAAGTGGGGGACGGCCCTGGAGGCAGGAGGACCTGAGTTCGGATCCAACTAATCGTGTGACCTTGGGAAAGTTACTTAACCCAAATGCCCTCCAAAAAGCAAAAAAAACAAAACAAAACAAAAAACACAAAGGTTGTAAGTGTGAGAGAAGGAATATGAACCCAGGTCTCATTCATTTCAAGTCTAGAATTTTATTCTGCCTTAAATTCATCCACTTTCATTTTCTAGGTGTGAGACCTTGGGCAAGTCACTTCAACTTTATGAAAACTCAATTTCCTTATCTGTAAAATGGGAATCTATGAGAGGCAGTGTGAAATAGTAGAGGGCTGACCCCGGAAAACCTGTGCTCAAACCCAGCCTCTGATACATACTGATTATATGACCTCAAGCAAATCACTTGTCCCAGGCCACTCCCAAAGTTGAAAAAAATGAATGAAAGAAGAAAGGGAAAAGTGTTTATCAAATGAGTGTTGTGTGTAAAGCACTAAATGAAGCTCTGAAGATGCAAATAGAAAAGCAAGATAATATATGCTCTCATGGTTGGTAGGGTATAGTAGAAAAAGATATGGTTTCCTAATGCATCTTCTTTAATGCCATTTTTACTTCTAACACCCATATCTTTTTATAATTTCAAACTATCTGACTGTACCAAGGATTTTGGTGTCACGAACTTGCTTTCCTGGGTCTTTATGGCCAGTGAGAAGGCAGAGCAAGAGCACCTGCAGAGACGTTTGGCAGGCTGCATGTCCCCCATGGTTTCAGATGTGCCTTGGTAATGGGAATTTCTTTTCTGAAGGCCCAAACAAAATTTTTTTAAAAAGATAATGATATTGGCATACCTACCTTACTGGTTTGTGAGGACCAAATTCGATAATCTACGTTAAATGCTTATCAATCTTAAAGTGCTACACATCATCTCGTACGCTCTTCTAGAGGTTTAAGGGGTAAGTGGACAGGAAAGTAAATTCAGGCAGTACTTTAGTAGTATAGTAGTTTGGAATTATGTGTTTAAGGGAAGAGGATTATTTTTTTCTCCCACCTTCCTCCCTGTCAATCATATAAGGATCCATTCTATTCCTCCAGACTTCGATACTGACTCATCTCCACAGGACTTTGTCTACCATGTCATTGATACTTCTTTACCCTGGAAACTCATTCCATAGGGAATTACTTCTCACATTGGAAGCACCCGATGACCCTTTGGCCTCTCTCTAATTGGCTGGTTCCTCCCAGAAACTCCATTTTCAGCAGGCCCATGCCAAGGATGTCTTCATTCCTCTCTAGGCTTCACTATTGACTTATTTCCACAGGACTTTGTCTACCATGCACCACTCCCTCCACATTCATCTTTTCAGCTGCCCTTCATGTATCACCTTTCCCCCATTAGAATGTAAACTCCTTGAGGACAGTCTGGTTTTTTTTTCTGTTTATATTTGTATTCCTAGAGTTTAGCATAGTGCCTAGCACACAATAAATCCTTGCAGACTGATTTTCTGTCAAAGCACTATCATCACCCTGTCTCCTCAGGGCTGGGTGGGGAGGGGGTGTTGGTGTCTGTCTAGGAATGGGGATTCCCTTCTTCCGGATGATCTGAACAGGGAAGAGTGGGAATCCTGGGCTTCCTTAATGCTATACTGGACATTCTGAAGAATCTACTACAATCCAGGCCCCAGTCTTCAAACATGTCCTGTCTGCCACAAGCCTTGCAAGTGTTTCTCTTTAGTATTTTTCAATGAATTTTTTTTGTGGGTGAGTAGTTTTTTTTTTTTTGATAGGAACTTAGAAATTACTTAGTTAAATCCCCCCATTTTGCAGAGGCCTGAAACTGGAATGACCAAAGGTAAAGTGACGCCCAAAGTTATTCAACCAGTAAAAAGAAAATCTGGGATTCACCCCCTGCCCTTCTGAATGCAAATCTGTTCTCTTTCCACTATACTCACTACTTGACCATTCACTTTTTTTTTTTTTTTGCTTTTTGTAGGGCAATTGGGGTTGAGTGACTTGCCCAAGGTCACATGGCTAGTTTTTTTTGTTGTTGTTGTTTTAAGTGTCTGAGGCTGGATTTGAACTCAGGTCCTCATGACTCCAGGGCTGGCACTCTATTCACTGCACCACCTAGGTGCCCCAGCCATTCACTGTTTAACCCTGGGTCATGCAGAGAGCATCCTTATCCTTATCATGCTCATTCTCATAATCATAACATTTTACAAAGGTTTTGAGATTTGCAAAGTGCTTTACAGACAATAACCCTGGGAATAAGTTGCTGTTATTACACTCATATTAAAGATGAGAAAACTGAAGCAGATAGAGGTTATAAGACTTAACTAAGTCGCATAAGTTTCTGGGACTTTGAAATCAATTCTTCCTGACTCCAGGTCCAGAGCTTTATCCATGCATTGAGTGACTGCTTCTAGATGATTTATTAGAAAAAAAGTTGCCTGAATTAGAGCGCCATAGCTTGGCCGGATTTCTCAGAACTATAGTCAAAGATAGTCATTGCTCTCGCTTAAAGACCTCTAGTGGTGCACATGGGGATGCTGTATCTGTTCTCAGGATCTCATATTCTTTTTTTTTTAAGTATTAATAAATACAGACCCTTTTATTATTGAAATTAGTAGGATTTGACAATTCTGTTGTATTACTTCTATTTTATTTATTTATTTATTTTGGAGGGCAATTGGGGTTAAGTAACTTGCCTAAGGTCACACAGCTAGGTTTTTTGTATGTGTGTGTTAAGTGTCTGAGGTCGTATCTGAACTCAGGTCCTCCTGACTCCGGGGCCTGCACTCTACTCACTGCACCACCTAGCCGCCCCTCTGTTGTATTAATTCTAAAAAAAAAAAAAATTGCAAACACCAGTTGGTTTCTCTAAAAGTTTTGTGTTTGGGGCAGCTAGGTGGCAGAGCAGAAAGAACACTGACTCTAGAATCAGGAGGACCTGAGTTCAAACCTGCCCTTCAACACTTGACACTTAGTAGCTGTGCAACCCTGGGCAAGTTCACTTAACCCCTTTTACCTCACAAAAACAAAAGATCCAAATAAAGCAAAAATAATTAAATAAATGAAAATGAAAGTTTTGTGTTCAAATGTCCTCTTTTCATCCAATTGGAAGTTTAAGTTATATTCAAAATAGTTCTAAAACTCTAGATAACAGTCTAGCATAACAGTCCATTTTTTATTACCCTGTATTTTCCAGAAGTTAATTTATTTCACAGGAAGGAGCTCATATTCTAATGGGGAATACAATACACATATAAAGGAAGTTTCAGCTGCAAGTCAAAAGGCCCATTGTTAAGGTGTAATAGGGGGAAAAACATGGTAAGGGCATCTTCTTTTATGTCATTGGTAACACTTATATCTGTTTATTATTATATGCATTGTAAAGATTAGGAAACTGAAGCAGAAATTAAGTGACTTAAATAAGTCACAAAAGTTTCTGAGGCTGAATTTTAAATGAGTTCCTCCTGACTCCAGGTCCAGCGCTCTATCCATCCAATAATAGGAGCCCACTTCAAAGCAACCCATTTGAATATACATTTGAATAGTTCCAAATGTTAAGAAATGTCTATATTTGTGTCTGCCTCCCTCCTCCTTTGCCTCATCCTGTCATGGTGATAACTCTGGGTCTTTGCAAGTTATGGCAATAGAACACTTTTGGTGGTGGATTTTACCAAGACAAAAAGGTTTTGATAATGAGTTTGGAGATGAGCATAGTATGTCTGTCATCTGAGGACCTGAGAGGTTAAGTGAAATTGCCCAAGATCACACTGATAATAGGTACCAGACATAGTACTCAAACCCAGGTCCTCATATTTCAAATTCAGTATTCTGTCCACTATCCCTCACTGACCCTCAATATTGAACAAGATTGTCTCAGAACTTAAGCTACCTTCTAGAACACCTAGGTGTAGTATTAACTCTTTGAAGATCCTGAGGTATCATTTAGTACAGAGAGGTAATAATTTACTAAATGCCACACCACTGGTTATTTTAAAAGCTGAAATGCAGTGCCATGAGGTAGCAATTTACTAAATGATACCCTAGTAACCTAAAAATATTAAGGGCACCTCTAGAAGCTGGGAGCTTGCTCTACCCTTGGCTAGAGTCAAAGCATTGAGTGACTTTCCTTTTGGCCCTCTCTTTGCATATTATTGAGCACTGACAGAGGACAGGGTGCTATACAAACCTGAGGAGAGGGAAAATAGCAAAAGAAAGAAAGAAAAAAGCAATGGAAAGGTGTCAATTCTCCACCCAGCAGAAAGCTAACATTTTCTGTACCATATCCTTCTTTGTTTGATCTTTTTGGAATACAACCCTGGGTTAGAGAGGAGTACATATTTTAGTCCAAGTGTGATGAATGTGGAGATCAGTGTGGCGTGGTCTTCATTCCAGAGGAAAGGTCACGGTTTTGAGCCAGCTGGAGATGGAAGACAGAACATATCCTGAGTTGCAGCCAACCGGAGATTTGAAATTAGAATCTGGACTAAACCTGCATCTGGGTTTTCAGAAATCTGATTGTAAGAGGATAGGGTTGTCAAATGGTTGGAAGGAAAACTCTTTGGTTTCTAGAGACCCAAAGTGACATAGACTGGATTTTGCCAAGAAAAGTGATTAGCATGTTTATCTCATCATTTGAGTCACCATATTCCCAGGAGTACAAAGAAACCTTTGGGAAGTAGGTGGGTGGAGTTAGTAGAGGATTGGTAGGAAGATTGAAGCAGAGGACCCCTCTTTTGAGAGGTCCAGGTGGATGGACACTGTGGCCAATCTGGCTACACTATCAAAGGCACTCTAATAGAGACAGGCTGTCTAAGAAACTTGCCAGTTTTCCCTTTGGTTAAGCGGATGACTCTTTCCTTCAAGAACTATGGCCTGGGATCCAGCCCTATGGCTTATTTTGGAACTCGTGGTGGGGGATCATTTTTATTGGGAAATGTGGCTTGGAGTGTGGGATTTTTAAAGATTCTGTCTATCTTTGAAGATAAATGTTTGCTGGCATTCAGATATCCTCTCTGGGTTCTTGAATACTTAACAGCTGCCTTTTCTCACTGTGATTAGAAGAGGTAAAAACAATTGATTTGGGGGAATGCACAAGTAGCTCAAGAATCTCAGCAACAGTGGCCTTTCTCAAGAATTGCTTTAGGAAAAATACCTTTGTTTCAAATGGTCTCAAGGTCATAGGTTTTGTGTTGTTGTGGGAAGGCTTAGAGTCAAAAGATGGGGTCTGTAGGGCCAGCTCTGGCATTAAATCACACTGTGCCTTTGGGTGTCTTGTTTGACACCTCTGTGCCTTAGTTTTACCCTCTGCCCCCTCAAATGAAGGTAACAATATATGTCCTATCTCTCTCACAGGGTTGTTCTGAAAAGCAAATAAGATACTAGATGTTAGAGTACTTTTCTTTAAAAAAAATGTTCCATATTTATGAATGCAAAAAAGAGAGATTATGTGAAAGCAGTTTTCAAATAGGTAAAGCATTCTATAGATAGAAAGTATTTATGAAAAAAATTATTTTAGAGGGGAAGGAGAGAATGTTAATCCTCTAATGGAGTGCAACAGATGAATAGCATCTAAGGAAACGATTTCTTCAAAGTCCTCACTACCAAATGTTTGAATCGTCAATTGCATTCAACAAATGTTTATTAAGGGTCTACTTAGGAGTTCAGCACCATGTTCACATGTTGAAGAAAACAAAGACAAAGAACAAAATTATTCCCTGCCCTCAAATAGCTTGTATTCTACTGAGGGTGATTGGAAACCATCCAATGAATGCATGAGTGAGAGAATGAATGAACGAAAAAGCATGGACAAAGCAATTTTTATAAAGCATTTACTAAATGCCATGTGCTGCACCTGTATATATACTCAGTACACAGATCAGTAAACACAAAGTGCATATAAAGTAATACAAAATAATTTGGAGGAGAGAGCAATATAAGGTGCCCTTTAGTACCTTATTTTGTACAGGAGATGCTATGATATGTACTCAGACAACTTGACACAAAATAGAGTGGGGGTATTTGGAGAGTGTCAAAACTGAGCCCAGTATAGCTAAGCATGGTTTCCATGTGAGCTGGAGTCTTACCAAACATCCCCGGAAACCATATGCTTCTCAAGGCTCTTAATTATATTTATTTGGGAATGATAGAAAAAATAAAACCACTGACAGCATTTAAAGCACAGGCAAAAGCCCAACTGGGGATAAAGCTAGTGCTTGATTCCTAAGCAATAACTCAGTAGTAACCACAATCCCACGAGAATGAGGTTCTGCCAAGAGCCTCAGCTTCAGGGTGGTGTCTTTCCACAAATGTACCACAAAATAGTGTCCCTAAACACTAGGATGGGAGGATCCAAAATGAAAAGAAATTATGGGATTAAAAAAATGGAAGCCCAAAATGTCCTTTTGCATAATATTACAGAAAGCTCAATTTAACTATAACTGTTGGGAAATTTTTGTGACACCTTTAGCCAATAAAAAATATATGAGATAACATGTTTTGTCTATATTTTGATACAAATACCTGTTGTTTTCATTGCCTAACTTCAGGCCAGAATTGACTGATTCTGAATTTTCTTCTGCCTGCCACACCCCATTATCCACAACCCATATGGCTTTCTCCAAATTTCTAGAAATATGAGTTTGTCAATTCCAACTTGAGGCCACAATGGGAACCATGATTCAGGAAAGCTGGCCCAAAGTAATTTGCTTCCTGCCAACTCCCAGATAATGTAGGGTATGATCAGAAAAGATACTTCTGTGATCAAAATGGCTTTTAGGGACCCTGAGTAAATAACTGTAAGTCATTGAATCATAGAATCTCAGAATTGGAAGGGCCAGCAATCATCTAAAATGCTTTGAACACCTGTTGCTGCTGGGAGAATCCAAATTTCCCTTAGGAAAGAAAGGAAAATTTTCCCACAGATTATATAATGTAGCCACCTTACATTTAGGGATGCTCAGGACTGACAGTTTTCACTATGTTCTTTTCCAATACCTTGTCATGGTGAAGTAACTCTGGGGCTCTCCAAGATCATACCAGTAGAGAACAGTCTGACCATATGGTAGGTCTGATGTAGAGGCTCTGAATTCAAGCCCAGGAATGTACTGTGGGTCTCTTGTCCAAGGACCAATTTGGCTAAGTACAGAGAAAGACTCATCACCAGAAGGTTGGCCACTAGGGTTTAATTTTTTTAGACACGAAACTTAGTGAATCATCTCTTAAGATGCAATAGAATCAGTGGACATAGTAACCAATGTACCCAAACTGTTGTTATTGTTGTTTGTCCTTCATTCTCAAAGAGGACCACGACATCCAGAAGGTGATGCCATATAGCTTGCAAGTGAATTGGATTTAAGTGAGGGAAGACTGTGCAAAGTCATCAGTCTTACTTTCTCCTCTGAAGATATCTGGGTCCAATAATGTGATGTTAATGGTAGTTGAAGATCTTCCCTGCCCATTAATAGGCAGGGAACAAGAGAAGCTTGATTAGGGGTGGCTTGTTTTTTAGGAAGGTCCACACCTTTTGTTACTTTGTAATTAGGCAGTGGGTCACCACAGTTGTGATGCCCTCTGACCCTGAAGAAATGTATATATACTCTGAGGTTAGCATTTTGCTTTGGGGCTCACTCACTGGAAGAATGTCTGTGTGATGTAGCCAGATGAGACTCTGGGTGGCCATTAAGGAATCTCCTGGCTTTGAAAATCCAGATGTTGGCACTTCTCTCTCTTATAACTATGTATGTATGTAACGGTCATACAGTTGGATCTGTCTGTTGATCTGTGATGTATGTATTATTTGGTCAGATGGTTAGAAGCCCTATCTGCTCATCTTTATGCTATTATTTCTGCTTGGGGGCTAAGTGACTTGCCCAAGGTCACACAGCTAATATGGATGATCAAGTGTCTGAGGTCAAATTTAAACTCAGGTCCTCCTGACTCCAGGGCCAGTGCTCTATTCACTGCACCACCTAGCTGCCCTCTGTTTGTAATTTCTTTTTGTATTTTCTTTGAAGTTCAGGGTGCTGACTTTTTCCCCTGAACTAAGAAAACGATATATATGTTTTATTAAAGTAAGATTGTTGACCCCTTTTCAGTTGCTTTGCTATAGAAAAGCAGATCAAAGAACCTATGCTAGCAGCCATCTCGTGTGCTGTTATTGGCCTTATACCCCTACAGCAACTGCAAGTAGCATTGCTGTTACAAATGGCAAGATATAAATAAAGATACCTGGACATGGCCCCCGGTACCTAAACTAATAAAATAATGAATACTTAAAGTATTAGAGTAAGTACTGTAAAAAGAACTTAGTTATTAATCATAGATTTGTAGCTAAAAGGGATTTCAGAGGTTATCTAGTCCAGTGCTTCTTAAACTGTGGGTTGAGACCCCAGTTTGTCAACAGTAAAAGATTTACACACATGCAATGATGAAAAATTAACTAAAAATTAAATGTGTAATGAACCCAAGGTTTTTCTGGCAGGGCTTACCTATGTTTCATCAGGAAACTTCACCGTAGCCTTTGTTCTAAACACAAAGAATGTGTACTTGCACTGTGCATACTCACAGGCCATGCAATGGCCAATAAATGGTGCTGAAACTCAAAAAAGGGATTGTGAATGGAAAAAGTTTAATCTCTGACCTAGTCCAACCCCCACATTTTACAGATGAGAAAAGACTAAGAGAGGAACGACACTAAGATTTAAACTCAGAGGTGGACAGAGCCAAGATGGCAGAATACAGGCAGCAACTCAGCTGAGCACTCTCAACATTTTCCTCTAAACAACTTCAAAATTACTCCTCAAACCACATTTTAGAGCAGCAGAGACAACAAAAGGTCCAAGTGAGACATTTTTGCAGCTTAAGACAACCAAGAAACCAGAATCCAACAATATGTTTCTTTATTTTACAAGAAAGACACTTGAGACAGAAAAATACAGAGTTAAAATAAAGGGCTGGAGGATCTATTATGCTTCAGCTGAAGTTAAAAAAAAAGAGGGATAGCAATCATGATCTCAGACAAAGCAAAAGTAAAAACAAAACTAACTAAAAGAATCAAGGAAACTACATTTTGCTAAAAGGTACCATAAACAATGAAGTGATATCAATACATTTTACAGCAAGTTTCTCTGATAAAGGTCTCATTTCTCAAATATATAGAGAACAGAGTCAAACTTGTGAAAATAAGAGCCACTTCCCAATTGATAAATGGTTAAAGGATTTGAAGAAGCAGTTTTCAGAACAAGAAATCAAAGCTATCTATAGTCATGTGAGACTGCTCTAAATCACCAGTGATGAGTGAAATGTAAATTAAAACAACTCTGAGGTACCACCTCACACCTATCAGAAATGATAAATGCTAGAGGTGATGAGGTTAAATTGGTACATTAATGAATTGTCGGTGGAATAGTGAACTGGTCCAACCATTTGGGAGAAAAATTTGGAGCTATGCTCAAAGGACTAATTGTGCATACCTTTTGTGCAATACCACTACTAGGTCTATACTCCAAAGAGATCAAAGGCACAGGAAAAGAACATATATGTACAAAAATATTTGTAGTAGCCCTATTTGTGGTGACAAGAAATTGGAAATTGAGAGGATACTCATCAATTGGGGAATGGCTGAAAAAGTTGTGGAATATGATTGTGAAGAAATACCAAGGTGCTATAGAAAATGATGAGGAAAGATAGTTTGAGGGGAAAAATGGCAAAACCTCTTTGAACTGCTACAAAGTAAAGTGAGAAGGAAAGAAAGATCATTGCGCAAAGCAACAGCAATGTAATGAAGATCAACCATGGAAGACTTTGACTACTCTGATCAGTACAATGATGCAAGGCAATTTCAAAAGACTCATGATATAAAAATGGTGTCTACCTCCAAAGAGGTAACTGATGAACTCTGAGTGCAAATGGAAGTATAATTTTCTCACTTTATTTGTTTTGCTTTTTTTTTTTTTGTGATATGGCTAATATAAAATTTGTTTGGCATGATTTCATATGTATAACTAATTGATATCATTTTACCTGCCTTCTCAATGGGTAGGGAAGTGGTGGGAGGGAGGAAAAGAATTTTGGCACTCAAAATTTATAAAGAAAAGAATATTTTAAATTAAAAAATAATAAATTTTAAACAATTTTTTAAAAAGGTTTAATCTCAGAATCTGAGATTTAGCTGTGGAAAGAACCTACATGTTTCACTCCCTCATTTTATAAGAGCATGTAGAAAGCATGAGACACAGAATTTGAACCCAAGTCCTCTGACTTCAGAGCCAGTGACCTTTCCCTTACTGTTTTGGAAATTTGTCCATCATAACTTTTTTATTCTATCTAATCAGCAAGTATTTTAGGTGCCTACTGTGTGCCAGGTCGGCATTGTGCCAAGCACTGGAGATACAAAGAAAATCCCCCCAAAACTGCTATCAAGTTGCTTAGAGTCTAATGGAGACAACATGAAAACAGCTATGTACAAATAAAATACATAGAAGATAAATTGGAGATAATCACAGAAGGAAGGCTCTAGCATTAAAAGAGATTGAGAAAGGCTTCTTGAAGTAGGAGGAATTTTAATTAGAACTTAAAGGAAGGGGGCAGCCAGGTAGCACAGTGAGTAAGAGCACCGGCCCCAGGGTCGGGATGACCTGGGAATCGAATCTGAGCTCAGACACTTAGCACCCACCCAGAAACACCTGGCCATATAACCTTGAGCAAGTTACTTAACCCCAATTGCTTAAAAAAAAAGAACTTAAAGGAAGCCAGAGAAGTCAGAAGACAAAAATGAGGAGGAAGAGCATTCTAGGAATGGGGGAAAGTCATCAGAAAAGCATGGAGTGTTTTATGCAATGATAGCAAGGAAGTCAGAGTTACTGGATCACTGAGTATATAGAGGAGAGTAAAGTACAATAAGATTGGAAAGGTAGGTAGGGTCTATGAAGAAGTCTATGAAGAACTTGAAAGGTCAGAGGATTTTGTGTTTGGTCATGAAGGTAAGAAGAAACCTCTGAAGTTTATTGAATAGAGGTGGGGAGGGGTGACATGCCTACATTTTAGGAAGATCGTTTTGATAGGTGAGTAAAGATGGAGAGTGGGGAAAAGCTTGAGGTAGGGGGATCAGTCTACCTAGTCTTCTTGTGCAAGAAATAGCAGTGATAGAATCACATGTTTCTTGAATTGCAATTTCTGTTCAAGCCCATTTAGTGATGTGTTTGCTAGTGTCAAATAGACTACTCAAGCATAATTTAGGCTAGGGATTACACTATTTAGTAAACCTGCATCAAATTACCAACCACTTCATTACAGATAGTTATAATTAGAACAAGTCTAAACCCAACCAATCTTTTTTTTTCCTCCTCAGCAACCCACAATAGCTATGTTTCACCTGTATATCTTCTATTGCTGCACATTCTTTCCCGATGAATGTGAAAATATGCCGAGGTAGGCAATTTTCAGCATACACTAGTATGTAGTACTGAAGAAAAAGGCTGCAGTTTCTTGTATGGTCTTCAAAAATATCAGTAAAACTGTAAGGGCAATGCCTATATGTTACGTCATTAAGTTGCCAGATGCAGCTATCAGAAAACAAAGATCAGAACCTGTTGACCATTGCTTGATGCAATAAGTTCATTAGCTCAGAAACTTAGAGCAGAATTTCTTAACATTCCTAGACTAGGGTCTCAATAGAGCTGTTTATAACAGAGAACTTTATTCAGATTGATCCAGTTGGAACGGACCCAATAGAGTTTCCTATAGGCTTGATAAAGCTCTACTCTCCTTCCCTGAAAACAAAACAAGTATCTATTGACTTTCCATGGGCCTATATAAGAAGTATGAGATGTAGGATCATAAATAAAGAGTTGAAAGGGAACTCAGAGGTCATTTCACTTTATAGATCAGGCCACCAAAGCCCAGAGGGGTTGTCTCAGTCATACAGGTAGATAAGGTAGGAATTCAAAACCAAGTTTTCTGACTATAATTCTAGTTCAGACCAATTTTACATATAAGGAAAGCATGTTGGTAGTAGTTCAGTGTAGCCTGTATAATCACCCTTATGGGACTGAATTATTCTCCTAGACTATATTCATTTTGGCAGGTGTGGGGTCTTTGAGAGGAGCATGGCATACTGCCACTCTTACTACTCTCTCATAGTGCTAAGGGTAACCCTGATGTAGTGGGATATGCCCCTACTACTAACGTTATTGCTCCTGAGCCACCATTGGTGTTCTTTCCCTGTATATGAAAATCAATCACCATGATACTGCTGACTCAAACATGAAACATTTACTTAATAATGATAAAGCAAAAAAGGAGGAAGAATAATAATATTTACTTACTGGAAGACAACAGTAAAAATAATTAAGTGCCACAGATACTCAATAGAAGTCAAAAGAAGGAATAATCAAAACATCACAGTCTAGACATAAACCTGGGTCACACTCTCCTACCAGCATATTCAGTGTTTGTGGAGGAGAATGAACACACATTTATAGAACCCTGACTGCAGACACATGAGTAGAACCTGTGTGCACAGGGTACTCACAACTTTACACTATAGACCTAGATATCCTTGGGCCTTTCAAGAACAATCTGCCCCACAAAAAGACACATCTTTGCTAGTTGCTCCCCTTTTGGTCCTTACCACTCTCTTGATGGGCAAAATTGCTCTTCCAAAGCCACTCAAAGCAATGAAACAGTGGTAAGCTATTTTCACTCAAGCTATCCTTAATAGGGAGCTGAGAAAAAGTCATAGAATCTCAAAGTAGTGCAGCTAGGTGGGAAATGAGATGTTTTGTGCTGAGCCCCTTCTTTAAATGAAGGTTATGGAGTTCATGGCTCCACCCTCCAATCAGAAGGGCAGAGGCAGTGATGAGGTGCAGTACTAAGCAAGGCTGATAGGCTCTGGCAGGACGATGTGGTTTTCCCAATAATGAGCTTCCTGGGGCATTGTGGAGAAGTCAGGAAAGTCCCAAAGTAGTGGGTCTAGGTGAGAAAAAGCAAAAGAGAACATGTAATATTGAGTAGAATCTTGTGCAAAACAATTTTAACTTTGAAGGAAAAACTTTTTTCAGGTAATACAACTATCCCCTCTGCACTGAAACCCATGACCAGGGCCTGTTAAAAAGCCCATGTATCATAGAGCTAGAAGGGATTCTTAGGTCATCTAGTCCAACTACCTTATTTTACAGATGAGGAAACTGAGGCCCAAGGAGGTGAAGTGATTTGCCTAAAATCACATTAGTAACAGAGATGGAATATGAAACCAGGTCTTCTGATATAAAATCTGGTATTTGTTCTAAATAAATCAGACCTGAACAACTTGGCAGTAGGTAGAGGCCAAAATCAAAAAAGTTTAAACTTCTTTGGGCTACAGAATAGTTTAGACTAGAGACAGACTGATGATGGTTGATTTCTGGGTCACGTGACAAACAGGAGAATGTGCAGTGGCAACTCTACATTTTCCCTGGGCTACCAGAAATCCTTTGGTGGATTGAAAGTGGCCCATGGGCCATAGGTTGTGCAGGCCTGTAATACATCATGGCTAACTTGAGATTCTCCTTTATTCTCTCTCTGTTCCCATTCTTTTTAAAGAGATAACAAGTAGTAAAATGTACGAGTGGCTGGCAACAAGAGACAGAAAAAGGGGGAAACTAAAAAGTATAAATAATTGAAAACCTCCAAGAATAAGTTGACTATAATTCAGTAAACCATGTAGAGAATTAATGTACTATTATAAAACTAAAGATTTTCTGTGTGTTCCTTAAGATACTATTTAGATGGGCAAATTGGTTTAAATGAAGCTAATTCTGTTACTACCCCTTTCCCAGTGTTGTGGGCAATGTTCACTGGGCAACTCATTACTCCGGAGATAAAAATCTATCTCTTGGCAACACAGCTGTAACCAACATCTAGCCCAGCTCCTGAGAACACCTGATTCTCTTGGGCTGGCATCCAATGGGAATTTCAAAGTAAAGAATCTGCTTCTGCTTTGGGTAGCAAGCATGAAAATGATATGAGAGGCAGTATGACATATTGAAGAGAATACTGACCTGGAATCATGACCTGGGTTCTTAGTCTTACTCTCCCTTTAACCTGGGGCAAATAACCTGAAGATTCTTCTTGGTCTCAGTTTTTTCACCTAAAAAATCAAAGTGGATTGACTAACTTATATTTTAAAGTCCCTTCCAAATCTAAATTCTAAGACCTGAGAAAAAGTCATAAATTAGGTTTCAAACCAGATTTTAAATCTGAAATGAAATACTACAATACAAAAGAGAAACAGAGCAGAGAAGTAGCAAGAACAATATGAAACAACAAAGCCATAACTAGGGAGAGGCTTCAGGGACTCCAGTTTAAAGGGTCATGGCAATATTTGCAATGCACCATTCTCCCACTCCACGTACTCTTCAATACAGTGACAGTGGCCTCTTTGTTGTTCTTTTCACAAGACACTACAGGTCCAGAACCTAGGCATTTTTCTTTTTTTTTTTTTTTGGAGGGCAGTTGGGGTTAAGTGACTTGCCCAAAGTCACACGCCTAGTGTGTCAAGCGTCTGAGGCCGCATTTGACCTCAGGTCCTCCTGACTCCAGGGACGGTGTTCTATTCACTGTGCCACCTAGCCTCCCTTAGAATCCGGGCATTTTCACTGACTGCCTCCCATATGTGGAATGCTCTCCCTCCTTACCTTTGTGCAGTGAAGTGCCCTGGTTTTCTTCAAATCCTAGCTAAAAGTCCAGTTTCTGTGAGGAGCCTTTCCTGGTCCCATTAGTTCTAGTGACTTCCCTCTGACATTTATCCTGTATATATTTTCATACAATTTATCCTGTATGTATCTTGTTTGCAGGTGCCACTTCTTCCATGATGCATTACCTGAACAACTCCCAGGTTAAAATCTTTCTCCTCCTCAAATTTTCCTAAATCATGTCTCCTGGATCTTATCTTTGTCTCCTTCATAGCTTCTGTGAGCAAGAGGTTTAGTAAGTGTCTGATGAATTCAAACCAATGAAGTTTGAAAGTGCCTCCAATTAAGATTTTTTTTGGTGGGTGTACTTTGAGCAAAGACACAGTTTTCTGAAGCACTGTTCATTGGTAGAAAAGAAATATTGGTTAATCTTGGGTCATTCATATCTGCTGGTTTCACACTTTATTGGTGATGGATGAGTATTCCTTGCTTTCCATAGTATCTGAAAACTGGACTTAGGCAAACAGTCCCTGCATTAGATTGTAAATTTTGGGGGGGCAGGGTCTGTCTTTTGCCTCTTATTGTGTTCTCTATACTTAGTACAGTGTCTGGCACAAAGCAGGTGCTTTTATTAAGCACATTTATTATGTTTACTGATTGATTGATTGATTACATACTTCATATTTGACCTCCTCCATTCTAATGTGAGTTCCTTGAGGGCAGGGACTGTTTTTGCCTTTCTTTGCATCTCCACTTAGTACAGTGCCTGACACACAATAAGCACTTTCATAAATGTCTGTTGATTGAATTATTGATGACATGGTATAATTGACTTAAAGTCAGAAGAGTTGGATTCAAGACAGAATTGTTATGTCCTGGCTGTGGGCTCTGAGTCAAGTCATTTTACTCCTCAGGATCTTAGTTTCCTTATCTGAAAAATGAAGGGGCTAGAGAGATGATCCCTGAAGTTCCTTCCAGTTCAAACATTCTTGGATTCTTTGACAAGACATACCTAGGAATAATAACAAATACTGCTTCCCTGAGAATACTCTCTCAGAGGCATTTCCCTAACCTAAAGGCATTGCTGGGCATGGGCTATGGAATTCAGGCTATCAGAAGACTCCAGTACTGACATAAATTACTATAAACTGAACAGGCCCTGCATTATCTTCTTTGTCATCTAATCCAAACAAACTATTGCACTGAAATTGAAAAGTGTTTATGTGAACAAAACTAATGCAACCAGGATAAAAAGGGAAGAGATAAATTGGAGGAAAAAAAATCTTTGCATCAAATATCTCTGATAATGGTTTGATATCCTAAATATGTGAGAAGTGAGCAGGAATGTATAAGACTGAAGCCACTCCCCAATGGAAAGTAGTAAAAAAGATTTGAATAAAGAGTTCTCAAAAAAAAATTGCAAACTACTACCAACCAATGAAAAATGCTCCATCACTAATGACTACAGAAATGAACAACTCTCTGGTTTTACCTAATATCCATAAAGTTGGCAAAGGCAATAAAAGATGAGAATAGTTGGTTAGAGGGATTGTGGAAAGATGGATACACTGATACACTGCTGGTGGAGCTAAAAATTGGTATAACCTTTCTGGCATATAGCTCAAAATTGTTCAGAGAAAGTTGCTAAAATGTTCACACCTTCTAATCCAGAAATTCCACAACTAGACACATACCCAAAAAAATCAATGACAAAAAGAAAGGTCCAGTAGACAAAATATTTATTACAGCCTTTTTTTTTCTTTGTAGAAATGTAACTCTAAACGAAATGATATCCATTGATTGAGGAATGGCTTAGAACATTTAAGTACATACATGTAATATGATATGACAGAACTGTAAGAAACAACGAGCATCTTTTGTGGTGGCAAAAAATTAGAAATCATGAGGATGCTCCTCAACTGGGGAGTGGCTGAACAAGTTGTAGTATATGAATGTAATGGAATACTATTGTTCTATAAGAAATGATAAGCCAGCAGATTTCAGAAAAACCTGGAAAGACTGATGTGAACTGATGCTGAGAGAAGTGAGTAGAACCAGGAGAACATTGTACACAGTAACAACAACATTGTGTGATGATCAAAGGTAATAGACTTAGCTCTTCTTAGCAACACAGTGATCCAAAACAATTCCAAAAGGCTCATGATAGAAAATTTTATCTATATCCAGAGAAAGAACTATTGAGTCTGAATGCAGAATGAAGCACACTATTTTCACTTTTTTGTTGTTTTTTTTCTTTCTTGTGGTTTTCCCCTTTTGTTCTGATTCTTCTTTTACAACATGACTAATGTGGAAATATGTTTAACATGATTGTGCATATAAAACCTATATCAGATTGCTTGCTCTCTTGTGGAAGGGGAGGGAAGGAAGGGAAAGAGAAAACTTTGGAACTCAAAATCTTATAAAAATGAATGTTGAAAATGATCTTTAGACTAATTGGAAAAAATACTATTAAGTGAAAAAAAATTAGAAACAATGAGCCCGATAGGAAGAACTTGGAAAGACATATGAACTAAAGCAATTTAAAGTAAACAGAATTAGGAAAACAATATCAATGAAGACAATGTAAGTGGGGGAAAAAACAAGAACAAGACAATTTAAATTGAATGTTGAGAAAGTTTAATGACCAAACTTGGCCTTGAAAAAGAGATATAAGAAGGTACCATACACAGCTTTTTTTTTCCTCAGAGGAAGAGAACTGAGAACAGAACACTGCATTGTCAGGCCATTTTCTAATACATTGGTGGTATTTAGTCTGGCTAAACTTTTTCCACTTCCTTTTCTTTGTATTAAGGAATTCCTTTCAGGAGGGGACAGGGCAGAGATACTTTAGAAAACTTAGATGATCTAAAAACAAAAAAATCAAACTTAAAAAAAGCTAATGCACATATTTAAATGTTAAAGAATTCCTACATTTCTTTCTTTTTAAAAAATATTTACTTTTTTGTAAAATTTACTATTTAAAAATATTTACTTTTTATTTACAACATTCAGTTTCACAATCCTATGAGTTCCAAATTTTCTCCCTCTCCCTTCCTGTGGCCCCCGCCCCCCCATATGCAATCTGTTACAGGTTCTACAAATACATTAAACATTAGTCAATTTGTAAAGAAGAATTATAACCAATGGAGTGAGCCACAAGAAAGAAGAAACAAAACAAAACAAAAGAGAGAGAGAGCAAGTAGTTTGCTTCAATCTGCATTCAGACTCTGTAATTCTTTCTTTGGATGTAGATAGTCCTTTCCATCATGAGTCTTTTGAACTTGTGTTATAGCATTGCCTTGCTGAGAGGAGCCCAGTCTATCCAAGTTAGTCATCATAGATATTATGTGTCTGTAATCGTGTACAAAGTTTTCCTGGTTCTGCTATCTTCATTCAGCATCAGTTTATATATGTCTCTCCAGGAAGTCTGTCTGATCCTCATTTCTTATAGCAAAATAGTATTCCATTACATTCATATACCACAACTTGTTTAGCCATTCCCCAATTGAAGGGCATACCCTTGATTTCCAGTTCTTTGCCACCACAAAAAGAATTGCTATAAATATTTTTGTACATACAGGTCCTTTTCCCACTTGTATAATCTCTTTGGGATACAGCCCTAGAAGTGGTATTGTTGGGTCAAAGGGTATGCACATTTTTATAGCCCTTTGGGCATAGAGGAACTCCCACATTTCTAAATACAATTAAACACATAGCTTTAATATCTTTTATTTATTTATTTTTAGTTTTCAACATTCATTTCCACAAGATTTTTAGTTACAAATTTTCTCCCCATCTTTTCTTTTATCCCCATCCCAAAATAGCAAGCCTACTGAATACCCATTCCCCCAATCTGCTCTCTTTTATATCCTTCCCCCATGCCCCCTATAACTTTCTAGTAGGGCAAGATGGATTTCTATACTCCAGTGCCTGTATATCTTATTTCCCAGTTGCATGTAAAAAATAATTTTTTTAACATTTGTTTTAAAAACTTTGATTTCCAAATTCTTTTCCTTCTCCTCTTCTCACACACCTTCACTGGCAAGATAAGCAGTTCAATATAGGTTGTACATGTGTGGTTATGCAAAACATTTCCATAGTAGTTACACTGTGAAAGATTAACTATATTCCCTCCATCCTATCCTGCCCCGCACTTATCCTATTTTCTTTCTTTTTTTTTTTTTAAAGCGATTGGGGTTAAGTAACTTGCTCAAGGTTACACAGCCAGTTATTTCTAGGTGTGGTGCTAAGTATCTGAGTCCAGATTCCATCCTCAGGTCATCCCAACACTGGGGCCGATGCTCTTACTTGCTGAGCCACCTGGCAGCCCCACTTAGTCTATTTTCTACTTTTACCCTGCCCCTTTTCAAAATTGTGTGCTTCTAACTACCCTCTCCCCCAATCTGCCCTCCTTTCTATCATCCCCTCTCTTATTCCCTTCCTCCCTACTTTTCTGTTATTCCCTCCTTAAGCCAAATACAATGAGAGTAAGGTTGACCCATTCCTTTTCACCTTCCTGCTCTTCTCCTCCATTGCAACAGTTTACTCTTGCCTCTTTTATATAAGATAATTTACCCTATTCTATCTTTCCTTTTCTCCTCTCATTATATTCCTCTCTCACCTCTTAATTTTATTTTTTAGATATCATCCCTTCCTATTCAACTGATTCTGTGTCTTCTGTCTACATATACATGTACACACATACATATGCTTACATATGTATTTATACATACATATAACCTCCTATACATACATGTACATATATGTATATACACATATATTCCCTTCAACTATCCTCATACTGAGAAAAGTCTCATGAGTTACAATTATCATTTTTCCATGTAGGAATATAAATAGTTCAACTTTAACAAGTTCTTTATGATTTCTTTTCCCTGTTTACCTTCTCATGCTTCTCTTGCTTCTTGTATTTGAAAGTCAAATTTTCTCTTCAACTCTGGTTTTTTTCATCAAGAATATTTTAAAGGTGGGGCAGCCAGGTAGCACAGTGAGTAAGAGCACCAGCCCCATTGTTGGGATAACCTGGGGATCGAATCCAGGCTCAGACACTTAGCACCCACCCAGAAACACCTGGCCATGTAACCTTGAGCAAGTTACTTAACCCCAATTGCTTTAAAAAAAAACTTTAAAGTTTGTTTTGGGGTGGAGTCAAGATGGTGGAGTAGAAGCAGCTCTGGCTCCCACCTTCCCCAATCCATGTAAAAGGGGACTCTGAAAAAACTGTGGAGCTGCAAAACCCACAAAATGACACAGAGAAGCTAAGCTCCTGCTGATGATGGCCCAGCAGGCCAGCAGGAATTGGCCAGTGCAGAGCTCTGGGTGCTGAGCACAGCGAGCCAAGATTTTAGTCCCAGGGCAGGCCTGACCACCCACCAGCTGGAGGTACTCCAGATCACCAGAAGCTGTGGCGGTCCAGAATTATCAACACATAGATTCTAAGGACAAAGGGAGAGGTCAGTAAAGTCTGAACTTTGGGACCCAGTAGTTGGGAGTGCTTCAGCTTTAGCCCCCAGGGCGAGAAGCCATTGAGGGCTGTGGTGCAGCCAATGGCAGCTTCAGCTCCTGGCCTGCAAAGTGTAGGGGGACCAAGCCACCAGTCTGAGGGGTAATCGCTCTTGCTTTAACCTGCTTGGATATGGATTGCTGTCTAGGGTGGAGATTCTGGGGTGTGCGACCAGCTTGCCAGAGCGTGTGGAGGCTTCAAAGAGGGCACACAACTAATACCTCCCGCAGCTGAGAAAACCCCAGCATTTAGGATGAAAGCTCCCCTGTCTGGTGGCAGAATCCTACTGTGGCAAAAAGCCCAGGGGTCAAGTGACTGAGTGGCGACATGACCAGGCAAAGGAAGCAAAGCACACAGAAGAATCTAACATTAGATTCCTATTTTGGGGACAAAAAGGATCAAAGCATGGAACAGCAGGAAAACAGTGAAGTCAGAACTCCTGCACCAAAAGCTTTAAAGGAAAATATGAGTTGGTTACAGGCCATAGAGGACTTTAAGAAGCAGATAAGAGAAGTGGAGGAAAAATTGGAAAGATAAATGAGAACGACGCAAGAAAATTACATAATGAGAGTCAACAGCCTGATTGAGGAAAATAACACCTTAAAAAACAAACTGACTCAGATGGCAAAGGAGGCTCAAAAAGGCAATGAGGAGAAGAATGCCTTAAAAAGTCGAATTTGCCAGATGGAAAAAGAATCTCAAAAGCTCAATGAGGAGAATCACTGCTTCAGAATTAGATTGGAGCAAATGGAAGCTAATGACTTTATGAGACATCAAGATGCTGTTAAACAGATCCAGACAAATGAAAGAATAGAAGGCAATGTGAAATATCTCATTGGAAAAATCACTGACTTGGAAAATAGATCCAGGAGAGATAATTTAAAAATTATTGGACTACCTGAAAGCCATGATCAAAGAAAGAATCTAGAAATCATCCTCCAAGAAATTCTCAAGGAAAACTGCCCTGATGTTTTAGAACCAGGGGGAAAAATAGAGGTTGAAAGAATACACCAATCACCCCCTGAAAAAGATCCCCAAAAGAAAACTCCTAGGAATATTATAGCCAGGTTTTGAAATTCCCAGATCAAGGAGAGAATATTATAAGCAGCCAGGAAGAAACAATTTGAATATTGTGGAAACAATATTCAGTCAGCATAACTCAGGATCTGGCAGCTTCTACACTGAGGGATCGAAAGGTTTGGAATATGATATTCCAAAGAGTAAAGGAGCTGGGATTCAAGAATCACCTACCCAGCAAAACTGAGTATCATGTTTCAGGGGAAAATATGGTCATTCAATGAAATAGAGGACTTTCAAGTATTCTTGATGAAAAAACCAGAGTTGAATAGAAAATTTGACATTCAGATACAAGAAGTAAGAGAAGCATGAGAAGGTAAACAGGGAAAAGAAATCATAAGGAACTTGTGAACTATTAACATTTCCTACATGGAAAAACAATAATTGTAACTGATGAAACTTTTCTCAGTATGAAAATAGGTGAAGGAAATAGAAATATATGTATATATTTCTATATCGGAGGGTATACTGGCATATGAATACATATCTGAATGTGCATATATATGTTTACAGGTATACATAGATAGAGGGCACATGACCAATTTAATAGGAAGGGATGATACTTAAAAGGTGAAATTAAGAGGTGAGAGAGGAATATAATGAGAGGAGATGGGGAGAGACAAAATGGGGTAAATGATCTCATATAAAAGAGCCAAGGGAAAATGGTTGCAATGGAGTGGAAGAATAGGAAGGCAAAAGGGAATGGGTCAACCTTATTCTCATTGAATTTGGCTGGGGGAGGGAATGACATACACACTAAATAGGATATCTCACCCTACAGGAGAGTAGGGGGGAAGGGGATGAGAGGGGGGATAATGGAAGGGAGGGCAGGCTGGGGGGGGGAGGGAAGTTGGAAGCAACCACTTTTGAAAAGGGACAGGATCAAAGTAGAGAATAGAACAAGTGGGAAGTGGGATTGGAGGGAGGGAAATATAGTCAGTCTTTTACAATATATCTACTATGTTAATGTTTTGCATGAGCTACACATGTACAACCTATACCGAACTGCTTATCTTCTCAGTAAGGGTGGGTGACAAGGGAGGAAGGGAATGAATCTGGAATTTGAAGTTTTAAAATCAAATGTTTAAATATATATACATATATATGTATAGTATTATTAATACTATTTTACATGTATTTGGGAAATAATATATACAGGCACTGGGGCATAGAGATCCACCATGCCCTACTGGAAAAGTAGAAGGGAGTATGGGAGAAGATATGGGGGAGAGCAGATTAGAAGAGGGGAATATCCTATGGGACTGCTATTTTGGGGTGGTGGGTAGGGGAAAAACAGGGAGAAAATTTGTAACTCAAAATCTGGTGGAAATGAATGATGTAAATCAGAAGTTAATAAAGCATTTGAAAAAAAAAAACCAAAAAGAAATAAAATAAATTTTAAAATAAGAATACTTTAAAGTCCTCTATTTCATTGAATGACCATATTTTTCCCTGAAGCCTTATACTCAGTGTTGCTGAGTAAGTGATTCTTTGTTTTAATCCTACCTCCTTTGACCTCCGGAATATCATATTGCAAGCCCTTTGATTCCTGCTAGATCTTGTGTTATCCTGATTATGTTTCCACAATACTCAAATTGTTTCTTCCTGACACCTTGTAATATTTTCTCCCTGACCTGGGAACTCTGTAATTTGGCTCTGATACTCTTAGGAGTTTTCTTTTTGGGATTTTTTTCAAGAGGCTATCAGTGAATTCTTTCAATTTCTATTTTTCCCTCTGGTTCTAGGATATGGGGGCAATTTTCCTTGAGAATTTATTTTTTGTGTGCTTTTTGAAGGGCAGTTGGGGTTAAGTGACTTTCCCAAGGTCACATGGCTAGTAATTGTTAAATGTCTAAGGGCAGATTTGAACTCAGGTCCTCCTGACTTCAGGGCCAGTGCTCCAATCACTACACCACCTTGCTGGCCTTCCAATCTAATTTTGAAGGAAGTATTCTCTTCAGTGAATTTTTGAAATTCCTTTTCCATCTGGCAAAATAGGCTTTTTAAGGCATTCTTCTTCTCATTGGCTTTTTGGGCCTCTTTTGCCATTTGAGTTATTCTATTTTTTAAGGTGTTATTTTCTTCAGTATTTTGGGGGCCTCCTTTAATGGGTTGTTGACTTGCTTTTCATGATTTTCTTGCATCATTTTCATTTCTCTTCCCAATTTTTCCTCCACTTATCTTACTTGATTTTCAAAATCCTTCTTGAGCTCCTCCATGGCCTATAACCAATTCATATTTTTCTTGGAAGCTTTTGGTGCAGTAGTTTTGACTTTGTTGACTTCTTCTGGTTCCATGTTTTGATCCTTTTTTCCACCCAAAAAGGATTCTGTGGTCCGATTGTGCTTCCTCTGCTTGCTCATCTTGCTAGCCAATTACTTGACTTTTGAGCTCTTTGCTATGGTAGAACTCTGCTTCCAGAATGGAGAGGGCAGTGTCCCAAATTGCTGGGGTTTTCACAGTTGTCAGAACTATGAGGAGGGTGCCCTCTCTACAGCCATCACAAGCTCTAACACACTCTCCCCAGGATAACCACCTAAGACTGGGATCCAGATCCAAGCAGGTCAAAGCAAGAGGGATTACCCTCTGAATGGTCACTTGGTCTACAGGCCTGAGGCTATGTAGGCAGCCACATGACAGCAGTTGTAGCCACTGTGCCTCCACCACCTTTCGCCCAGAAGGCAGGAGCTAGACCCTGCTCTTCTTTCACCCAGTTCCAACAGAGTTCCCTACTGACCTTTTACTTTCTCTTTGACGTTTATGGGTTGAGAAGTCTGGAAATAGCCATATGTAATGTAATGCCGAGCAAAGGCAACTTCCCAAGGTTCAAAATACCAGCATAGGTGCTCTCCATTTTATTCAGTGAAAAATTAAGAACAGAGAAGATCAAAATATGGCATCATTCAAAATACAGCATTTAATAAGTGTGATTCAATAATCTCCAAGTACTATCTGATTTAATCAAGTACTTCCCCACCCCAGGACATTACATTCATTTAATCAATCACAAAGTTCCTCTTCTAAATACTACTCCACCCCTAGGCTGTACCTTCATTTAGTCCATCACAAAGTCCCTCTTCTCAAATGGAGATTAGTTTTCAATCATAAGTAAAGTACATTCATTTGTTCAATCACAGAGCACAAAAAGGTCAAAAGTTCCCCACCCCTGGATCTCAACTGAATCTACCCCAGAGTTACAACAAGCTTTAGCACAGCACTTAATACCCAAATGGGTGCCTTTTCTTCATCTTGACATAAGGCAAGTTCTCAGCAATCTTTCTTCCTGGGGAGACAAAGCTTAGCAAGGCCACAAGATACATTGCCAGTCTCTTCATTAATTCATTCTCTGTCTGCAGAACAGTCCTAGGACCCCTGAAAACATTAGCAAAACCCTCTTCCAGGATTTTTGTAAACATACAACAAGAAAATCCTTCTTCAGGGCTTTGGAAACAACAGCAAGGTTCCAAGAATTCTGCAACAACAGCACTGTCCTTCACCAGTGGACAAATCTGGCAAAACAACATCAAAACAGACAAAGTACCAACATAACAGCCATGTCTCCTAGGTCCTTGGCAGCTCTGGGTGGCAGCTCTCAAAAGTCCTGGGCAATTCAAAGTGGCCCTCAGCAATCCTCTCAGTCTCTCTCTGCCTCCAAAAGGGTGCTGCTTCCAAAAGTTCTTCTGCCTCTCTCGTGTCTCTCCAAATTTACGTCACCAGCTCCTCCCAGTCCAGCCCTCTCTTTTCACGTCAACAAGTCCATCCCACAAGTGGGATTAACAAGCTCTGGGTTTTAACACCAAAAACCAAGCCAATACAGGGGGATCTTTATATTCCATTACTATTACACCATAGCTGCTGGTGCTTCACTCTCCTGAAGTCTGCTCTGGTCAGTCTGTGCCTCTGTTTGGGGCTGCCCTGGGTCTCAGACTGCACAGCTCCCAGCTTGGTGTGATAGACCCTTCCTATTGGCCTGCCAGGCTGCCTTCTGTGGAAGATTTGTTTCTCTCTGTCACTTTGTGGGTTCTGTAGCTCTAAAATTTGTTTAGTTGTATTTTACAGGTATTGAAGGTGGTTGGAGTGAGAGCTCAGGCAAATTCCTGCTTTTACTCCACCATCTTGGCTCCACCCTAAACACATTGCTTTAACAGGAATTTAAAGTTCATGATACTTTGGAATGCAGTAATGTTAATGGAATAGGAAGATCTTCACCATTAATAGGCCTATGTGACCACATGTGTTCAATCACAGATGTCTTACTGCTTTGAGCTCTGACCTAGCTGTGATACATCCTGAGTTACATAAAGCCCACTGGGGGAGGAATGTGCCTAAAGGGAAGCTTGATTAAGGGAGACTTGCTTGTAGGAAGTCTTTCACACCTTTTTGTACTAAGCTAATTAGGCACTGACTCACTGAGGGTTGTGATGCCTTCTGGCTCTAAACCTATTGGCCAAAAGTGTGTGTGTGTGTGTGTGTGTGTGTGTGTGTGTGTGTGTGTGTGTG
>NW_027187352.1:20614206-20620228 GCF_028583685.1 Petaurus breviceps papuanus
GTGTGTGTGTGTGTGTGTGTGTGTGTGTGTGTGTGTGTGTGTGTGTGTGTGTGTGCTGAGGTAAGATTTTGTTTCGGGGGTTTGCTTATGAGAAGGACTTTTTTAATTCCCTGGATGGGACTCTGAGTTAGTTAAGAACCCCCAACTACTCAGAGATTTGTGCTCTATTGATACATTAGTGTATATAGGTGGTTGTATTACTTTGTTCAGAGAGTAGGAGCCCTGTCTGTTGAATCTCTGTGCTAATTTCTATGCTTGTATTTTCTGCTTATCTGTAATTAAAATAAGATTGTTGACCCCTTTAAAAGTTGTGTTTCCTTTAGCAAAGCAGATCAAAGAACCTAGCAGGGTATCCTGGGTGTGCTAGGGTGCTTGCTGTTACAAATGCTTGCTTGATTATTTTGTTGAGCAGCCAAAAGTATATAAGATGCTTTGAGGAGTGAATTCACTGGTGAAGTTTCCAATCCAGTTAGGTGAAAAAAAAAACATATAAACAGGAAGCAACTAGAGAACAAGTAGAAGAAAAAACTTTTTTTTTCAACTTTTCAGTTGTTTTTCAGTTGTGTTCCATTTTCTTTGACCCCATTTGGGGTTTTCTTGGTAAAGATACTGGAATGGTTTGACATTTCCTTCTCTCACTCATTTTATAGATGAGGAAACTGAGGCAAACAAGGTTAAGTAACTTGCTCATGGTCACACAGCTAGTAAATATCTGAGGCTGGGTTTGAACTCAGGAAGATTAGTCTTCCAGATTCTAAGCCCAATACTCTATCTACTGCACCATCTAGTTGCCTCATGCTTTTTAATGGTTTTTTTTTAATAGCACTCTAATTGCAATTCTATCACTTTAGGCAAGTAGTAACTTCTCATACTTAGTTTTTCTCATTTATAAAATAGTATTTCATTTTGTATTTTGTTACATTAAAACTATATTGTCCAAATACAGTTTTTGATAATAAAAATAATAAATATTAGCTAATGTTTATATTGTGATTACTATGTGCCAGGCACTGTGTTAAGTGCTTTATGATTATTATTTCATTTAATCCATTTAACAACTAAGAGATATAGGTGCTATTATTAGCCCCATTTTACAGATGAGAAAACTGAAGCAAACAGAAGTTAAAGTGACTTGCCTAGGGTCATAGAGCTAGTAACTGTTCCCTTTTTCTATTCTGCTTTGGAGTGGTCCACTCTATTATATGTAAGTACTTGTTCCCTAATTGATGGTAATTTCAAGTGGGTTAGTTGGGGTGGATGTTTTGTTTAGGTGTTTTTGTTTTTTACTTTTCTCCTATGTACTCTCTCCTTCCTTCAGGTCTAGAATTATTTCCATATCTCTCCCATCCTTAACAAAAACCCTCACTTGATCAACTATCCCTACTAGCTACAACCATCCTTCATCTCCCTTCCCCTTCTCTAATAAACTTGTCTACTCTGGGTGCCTCTACTTCCTTTGTCTTTCACTGGTTTCTTAACCCTCTGTACCTAGTTAACTTCTGACTTCAGCATTCAACAGAAACTACCCTTTCCAAAGTTACCAATGATTTCTTAGTTGCAAAATCTAATCCCAATCTTTTTTTTCATTAATCTGCAATATTTGTCAGTATATTGATCACCTCCTCTTGGACACCTTTCCTCTCTAAGTTTTTATGACCCTTCTTTCTCCTGATTCTCTTCCTATTTGTCCAAATGTTGCTTCTGTCTCCTTTACTAGATCTTTATCCATTTCATATCCACTATCTATGAGGGTCCTCCACCATGGCTCTGTTCCAGTCCCTTTTTTCTTTTTGCTCTATATTATCTTACTTGATGACTCATCTGTTCCCATGGGTTTAATTATCATCTCTATGCAGATGATTTTCATATCTATATATCCAACCATATTATATCTCCTAAATTATAGTCATGAACTTCTACTTCCTTTTAAACATCTTGAAATGCATGACTTGTAGGCATTTTAAACTCAACAAGGCCCAAAACAGAAGTCATCAATCTTCCCCTCCTCTCTAAGCCCTCCCCACTTCTGAACTTCCCTGTTACGACCAAGGTCACCACAATCCTCTCCAAAAGACCTGTTATCTTTTCCTCAATGTCATTCACCCTATATATCTAGTCTTTTGCAAAATTTTGTTTCTACCATTATATCTCTCATATCTATTCCCTTCTCTCGATTTATATAGCTATAGCCTTAGTTCAGTCCCCATCACCTCTCTTATGAATATGAATTAGAAGGCAATAGCCTTCTAAATGATGTCCCTACCTTGTCTCTCCTCACACCAATCCATCCTCCACTCATCTATCAAGTGATTTTTATAAAAAGTAGTTCTGACCATGTCACTGTCTTACTCTTGGAGTTCCAGTAACTCCCTATTATTATTTTCTTTGTTCAGTCATTTTTCAGTTATGTCTGACTCTTCTTGACTCCATTTGGGGTTTTCTTGGCAGAGATACTGGAGTGGTTTGCCTTTTCCTTTTGCAGCTCACTTTACAGATGAGGAAACTGAGACAAACAGGACTAAGTGACATGCCCAGGGTCACTCAGTAAGTGTCTGTGGCCAAATTTGAACTCAAGAAGATAAGTCTTCCTGACTCAAAACCTGTCACTCCCTCCACTATGCCACCTAGCTGCCCATTCCATATTTTATACATGATCAAATATAGTCTTCGGTTTGGTATTTAAAGCTCTTCATAACTTGATCCCTTTCCTACCTTTCTCACATCTTACTCCCATTAGTACACTGCAGCATTCAGCTACCTTGGTATATCTACTGGTAGTTCCTTGAACTTTACATCTTCCATCTTTATATTATTGGCTGCCTTCCACTCTTGGAATGCTCTGCCCCTTTACTTCAACTTCTTCATTTCTGTGGCTTCCTTTAAGAGTCAGCTCAAAATACATCTTTTACAGGAGCCCTTTTCTGTTTCCCCACCCCTGCTCTAACTGCTCATTTGGATCCCCTTTTGGATCACCTTCTGTCCATTCTGTATATATCTTGTATGTACCTAGCTATTTCCATGTTGTCTCCCCCATAAGAATTTGAAGTTCTTGAGAACAAGGGCTGTTTTGTTTTGTTTTGTTTTTTAACTTTCTTTTTATCCCCAGCACTTAGCACAATGTCCAGCATATAATATGTGCTGCATGCTGACTGACTCACCCAATTATACATAAAATTAGTGAAGGGAAATACTGTGAAAAAAGACAGAAAATGTAGCCTGGAGCCAAGTAGAAGAGTTTGTATTTCATCCTAGAGGCAATAAGAAGTTCTTTTTGACAGGGTCCTTCCATTTGGAGTACATGATGGGTATCTTATTAGATCTGGACATTCAGTAGTCATAAAGGTTACAAATGCCTTCCTCTTTTCCAGTGAGTTTTCATCATTTCTTCCAAAAATTGACTTAGCTCTGCCTAGAAGCTCCTCCAAATCTTTTTGATCTCTTCTTCAACTAAAAAGACAGGCGTGGCTAAGGTAGGGCAAAGGCAAGTTTAAGGCAACTTAGTTCTAAATGCTTTTACACTGATCTCATTTGATCTTTACAATATCCCTGTAAGGTATGAAGTATAGGGTTTATTGACCCATTTTATGGATGAGAAAAACTAAGGCTAAGAGGTTGCTATTTTCCTAAAGTGATAGAATTGAAATTAGAGTGCCTTTTCAAATAGATCCCATTCAATAGTGAGCTTCTCTTCTACTTGCCCTCTAGGTGCCCTTAGCTTTTTTCTAACTAACTGGTCTTAGTGCAGTGGTGCACTCACTCCTCAAGGAATCATCCATATGTTGGCTACTCAGGAAATGCTGGCTGAATAATGGAAGGAATACTCTGCCACCTGGATAGACATAAATGGACCCAGAATGACAGAATTTGTCAATATGGGTAATACAAATGGTCAGCCACCTGTGACCAGGTAGACAGTACCTTATAGGGGTGACAGCAACAGCAGAAATTGTATCAGCCATACCATGACTGGCTGGCAATACAGCCATTATCTTTTTTTAAAATTTTTTTAAAGCAATTGGGGTTAAGTAACTTGCTCAAGGTTACACAGCCATTTATTTTGTGTGGATGCCAAGTATCTGAGGCTGGAACCGATCCCAGGTCTCCCAACAGCGGGGCCGGCACTCTTACTCACTGCGCTACCTGGCCACCCCCATTATCTTTTAATTCAGTGCTTTTTCTATTACCTTCCCTGCAACTTGGAGTCTCTAGTATGACCCTCAGATGAAGAGCAGAGAAGAGAAGAGCAGAGCACATGTTGGGCTTAGGATAAAGGGCAGCAGTTTGTGAGGGAGAAGAGTCAAGAACCATCAAAAAGTTTCTTTTTTAGGGGGCATCCATCCCTTTTCTGTACTCCATGAACAGAGCTCCCCTCTGGCTTTTTATCTAAGTATAATGAGCATGAAGAAGAATCTTGAGGAGCTAGAGACTTTTATCATTCTTTTGGGCCAGCTAAATTGTACTTGTGGATGACTGATTGCCACATATGCTGATGATTTTACTTTCATTCTAAGGGACAGAAATTTTCATACAAATCTAGTTCCTAGTACACTCTAGATTCTTTTTGTTTCTCTTCAGGGTAAAAAAAAACACTTTCTTGTTTTGAAACTGTTCCTTAAATGGTGATTCTTTGTCCTGGGATCTTATCTGAGCCTTTCAGGCAGAGGTGTCCTTTTCCTGTGTCTGTCTGGTCAGGCAGGCATTTTAAAGAACAGCTCCAGCATTCCAAGCTATTCACATCAGATCTTCGATGTTGAGCCTGGAGTCGTAGGTGCAAGACAAAAATAACAGTGTAATCTTGCTTCCATTCAGTGCTGCTGGACCAGAAAAAGGCCAAATGGAGTTTTCTGGCTTCATGGCATGTACCTTGTGCTTGCTCCATTTCCTTCCTTGTTCCAGGTTCCTTATCTGAAGTAGCCAACAAATCAACAAAGACAGAGGCTGGGGGACTGCTTATCTCCTGGGCTGACTCTTTGAAGAGCTATTAGCAAACTCTAACTGTGGGGTCAGATTCCATGAGGCAAGGAGAAACAGACCACAGTGATTTGTGATTAATCAAATAAATACATACACATATATAGACTAAATATACCCATTTGTTATTAAAGTGATTCTAGAATCAATCTCTCCACAAACATTTATTAGGCACCTGCTATATGGTAGGTACTGTGTACTAGAGATGCAAAGATAAAAAAGAAGAAATCTATACACAAGAAGTTTTAAGTTCTATCTGACCAATCTTTCAAGTTTGTTTTGATGCAAGTTGTATCCTAGCTACTTTTAACAATGTAGAAGTACAATTTTTCATGAATTGTGAAAACAAAAGGGATTACAGAAATCCTGGTGTAAGTGGTAGCTATTACAGGAAAAATTTTTATTAATAAAATCAAGAAATTATTTATCAATATTATTCATTTCATCTTTATCTCATCTTTTAAAAATTTCTATTTTTGTTTGATAATATATATTACATATTAGAATAATAATACATGTATATAGTTTATAAATAAATATACATATATTTACAATATGAGAAACTTTTTTTTTTTTTACTTATGGGGTATGTGATAAAAAAAGTTTGGAGAAATATTCATCTAGAATTCTGAAAGAAGTGGTATAAAGAATATTGTGTTTCATGCTGGAGACTAGCTTTAGGAAGGATACTGACAAATTGAAACAAACAACCAGTATGGTAAAATACAATATAAATGAGAGCTAACATTTATCTAGTTGCGTGCTGCTTTGCAGGCATCATCTCTTTTGAGCCTTACAAAAATCCTGTCAAAAGCTGACAGTAATAAACTGAGTCATGGATAAAGCATGAAATCCCATTTTGGTAACATCAATGTCATTGGGGTAGGGAGTTCAAAGCAGACTTATATCATGCTACCATTATGGGCATATAAGAGTAATATAGTTAATGTTGACCTCCATGTGAATACCAAAACTGTTAAATTCTCTTCCTTTGCCCTCCCACTACACACACACACACACACACACACACACACACACACACACACACACA